>NC_034438.1:16705057-16898923 GCF_002078875.1 Numida meleagris
TTTCCTTTCCTTTCCTTTCCTTTCCTTTCCTTTCCTTTCCTTTCCTTTCCTTTCCTTTCCTTTCCTTTCCTTTCCTTTCCTTTCCTTTCCTACCCTTCATTTCCCCCTTCCCTTCCTTTTCCCCTTCCCTTCCTTTCCTCCTTCCCTTCCTTCACTCCTTCCCTTCCCTCCTCTTCCCGGGACGGAGGCAGCCCGCCGGATACTGAATGCACAGCTCCTCACCACTTGGGGCAGCAAAATCCAGTTCCTCAACTGGTTTTGTGGCAGGGAAAAGCATCTCTCTGTCACTCCAGGCTGCTCAATGAAGGCAAATTTAAAACTATCTATCTACACAACTAGAGTAAGTCAGCATTATTTCTAGGACTGATCAAATTATGTGGGGGAAAAAAATAGACTATTTCAGAGAAAACAACAATAACAGCTAAGAGAACGGAAAATTAAGATTTAAATAAATTTTGGGAGAGGAGTAGAATAAGATGCAGTAAAACACATATAGAACAATGCTGCAGAAAAGGCAGATCAATAACTAATTTCCTGTAGTTCAACCTGTTAGGATTCCTCTGAATGTGAAGTTTGCCCAGACCAAACTACAATCAGTTTTAGGAGTGACTTTGAAGGAATATAAAACCCCAACCACTTCTCTTGATTTGCAGTCATCAGAACCAGGGATGAAATCTGAGACAGAGGTTAAACTGATCCAAACCTCCCCTCACTGGGTTCAGTTCTCACTCTGAGATGGCCACAGGCTGAGGGTAGTACGCTGGGCCTCCCATGTACTATGAAGCTTCTGTGTTCAGCAGATGAAAACCCTGACACTGACAGCAGGTGCTGCGTGCAGCAGCAGTAATACCATGATGACCAGCCCTGGTGAAACACAAGCTGCTGATGCAGTTCTTTGATCAGTATCAGTACAGGGTAAAATTAGCAGACTTCCACAGCTAGGCAGGGAAGGAATGTGAGGTAACATCTTGGCTGGAGTGAGCCGATGCTTTCAAAAGATGTTAAATGATGGTAAAAGAAAGCCCTGTGTTAATATGTGCACTCAAATGGGAAGAAATGGAGATAAGAAGAAAAATTCAAGCAAAAAAAAAACCCAGGTGCCAGACAACACTAAGAACAGTAATGAAAGCAAGCAGTGGGTCTGTAGCATCTCAATGAATTGCCCACATCATCTGACACAACAATCATTGAGATGTTACATAGACTTCAAACTAAGTCAGAGAAATAAGTTAGAACTCAATGCCCAACCAGGTGTTGGTGGAGGGTCAATAGCGACCATCAAGGCACGTGAAGGCGTCAGTGCCTTCAGGAAAAAGACAACGGGTAGGAAGAGGTGAACAGTCAGAGTGTAGACCGCTGGCTTTCTTTCTAATGGTGGCACAGAGGTGACCCACTGGGAAACATCCTCACCACATCTGTGTCATCTCCTAACTCTGGATAACTCAAGGCCTGATGGCATAAACCTTCCTTCTCACAACACCCTGGGAGTGAAATACAGCCTCTGGGGAGCTGCATGGATCTGGCCAGACCTGGTGGAGCACCGACACCTTTGTGAGGCAGCGCACATGTCTGAGTTGCCGCTACTGCAGGTACCTAGGAAAAAGCACTGAGGGATTTAATGAAGGTTTTTTTTTATCAATAAGGAGATGTTACAAAACCACAACCGTATTTCCATCTTTGTAAGTTGCTCTGAAATTAAGGCCTTCTATTTAGTTCCATGGGAACTAAAACAGATACAAAGAGCATAATAATACTGTTTGATAGAGCAAATTCTCAGCTATAAAACAATATTTTTCAACACTGTCACCACCATTAGTTGTGCATTTTCACCAGCAATGAACAAGAGCCTGTAATGCCACGCTTGTAACAGTCGGCACCAGCAGAGGTGACCCACTGTCACTGTTGCCACTGCTGAAACACACAACCCACCATCTCACTGTGCTCACATCCACTGCTTGGGCTCCATCAACTTCCACCCCTTCACTTCATGATTCTATGATTCATACACTTCCACATCAGATGCCATTCTGTCAGATTGCCCCTCTGCTGTCATCTGTCAAATGGCAACAAAATAAAACAGAATCAAAGAATCACAGAATCGTTAAAATTAGAAAAGACCTCTAAGATCAACAAGTCCAACCATCACCCATCCCCATCATGCTCACTAACTACATCCCTCAGTGCCACGTTTACACGGTTCTTGGAAACCTCCAGGGATGGTGACGTCCCCACCTCCAGTTGAACTACAGCAGTAGAGGTTCAGTCTCTACCATATCACCACCATCTGCCTGCGACATCGTGGGCCAAAAAAATAAACAAGGAGACATTATTTTCAGAGCATCCCTTTTAACTATGTTCATAACTTAAAAGAGAGTACATCGCATCTCCTGTTCTCAGTCTCTACTGTTAACACTGAGAGGACCAGAAACAATTCCCTGAATCAGCAAAGACGCCGGTCTTCGCACAACGCCTCCCGGGCACCCGCGCGCCGGCTGGACAGAAGGGGGCGGGCGGGAAGGGGCGGGTCGGGCCCATCGATGGGGGCGGCCGCTCTGCGCTCGGCTCCTCCGCCCTGCCTCTCGGCTCTGGATTAGCGAAACTGGCGACGTGGGACGGTCTCCGGCCCGGCCCCGCGCCCTGCCTCGCCCGCTGGGGTGAAGCCGGGACTCGCCGCCCGCCGGCCGAGCTGCACCGCACGGTACCGCACGGCACCGCACCGCACCGCAGCGCGCCGAAGAGCCGGGGGCCACCGCACCGTCCTACGGGCGGGACGCGTAGCCGGCGCCGGGCTGTGGCGGCGCGCTCCTCCCGCAGCCCCGCGGGCGCGGAGCGGTGAGAGCCGGCGGCGGGTCCGTGTCCGGGTCCTGGTCCTCGGGGCGACGGGCGGACGCTCGGCGGGGCCATGGCGCTGCGCGCGCGAGCGCTGTACGACTTCAGGTCGGAGAACCCGGGGGAGATCTCGCTGCGGGAGCACGAGGTGCTGAGCCTGTGCAGCGAGCAGGACATCGAGGGCTGGCTGGAGGGCATAAACAGCCGCGGCGACCGCGGCCTCTTCCCGGCCTCCTACGTGCAGGTGATCCGCGCCCCCGCCGCCGAGCCGCCGCCCCCCGCCCGCTACGCCAACGTCCCCGCCGGGGGCTTCGAGCCGCTGCCGCCGCCCGCCGCCTTCAAGCCGGCCGCGCAGCAGCCCGAGCCCTTCCCTCTGCCGCCCGCCGCCGCCGGCTACCCCTTCCCGCCGGCCCCCTACGGCGGCGCCTACCAGCCCAGCCAGGGCAGTGATGACGACTGGGACGACGACTGGGACGACAGCTCCACGGTGGCGGATGAGCCGGGCGCCCTGAGCGGCTCCTACCCCGACTACGAGGCGGCGGGCGGCGGCGCGGCGCCGGGCCGATACCGGCTGTCCACGCGCTCCGAGCTGTCGCTGGGCTCCCGCGGCGGCGGCCACCCCGCGGGACACCCGCACCCGTCCGGCGGCGGCGGGGCCAAGAGCTCGGCCACGGTGAGCCGCAACCTCAACCGCTTCTCCACTTTCGTCAAGTCGGGCGGGGAGGCCTTCGTGCTGGGCGAGGCGTCGGGCTTCGTGAAGGATGGAGACAAGCTGTGCGTGGTGCTGGGCCCCCGCGGCCCCGAGTGGCAGGAGAACCCCTACCCCTTCCAGTGCTCCATTGAGGACCCCACCAAGCAGACAAAATTCAAGGGCATGAAGAGCTACATTGCCTACAAGCTGGTGCCCAGCCACACCGGGCAGCAGGTGCATCGCCGCTACAAGCACTTTGACTGGCTCTACGGGCGCCTGGCTGAGAAGTTTCCTGTCATCTCCGTGCCCCACCTGCCCGAGAAGCAGGCCACCGGCCGCTTCGAGGAGGACTTCATCTCCAAACGTCGCAAAGGCTTGGCCTGGTGGATGGACCACATGTGCAGCCACCCCGTGTTGGCACAGTGTGATGCCTTCCAGCACTTCCTCACCTGCCCCAGCACTGATGAGAAGGCCTGGAAGCAGGGCAAACGCAAGGCCGAGAAAGACGAGATGGTGGGTGCCAACTTCTTCCTGACCATCAGTGTCCCCACTGGCCCTGGGGCTGTCCTGGACTTGCAGGAGGTGGAAAGCCAGGTGGATGGCTTCAAAGCCTTCACAAAGAAGATGGATGAGAGCGCCCTGCAGCTCAATCACACCGCCAATGAGTTTGCCCGCAAACAAGTCACTGGTTTCAAGAAGGAATACCAGAAGGTGGGGCACTCCTTCAAGTGCCTCAGCCAAGCGTTTGAGCTGGACCAGCAGGCCTTCTCGGCTGGCCTCAACCAAGCTATAGCCTTCACTGCAGAAGCCTACGACACCATCGGGGACCTGTTTGCAGATCAGCCTCGACAGGACCTAGATCCTGTGATGGATTTGTTAGCACTCTATCAGGGGCATTTGGCCAACTTTCCAGACATCATCCATGTCCAGAAAGGTAACATCCGTATATATTTTATAAAATGGTAGTTTTACAAATTGGTGGTGTGCAGACAGGTGTAGGAACCATCAGCTAAACGTGCTGCATCTGTCTTGCTGGCTTTGGGTTAAACGTTTCCGTGTTTACTCAGGTAAGCTGTTGCTAAAAATACCCAAAACACGTCAGTGACAGCTTTCATTCTGTGCCAGAGGTGCAGACTTTGTTGGGAATTTTATTGGTCAGAGGTTACTGAGTTTGGCCGCGGGTTTCTGAAAGAGTCCACATCTACCTGTATGGCTGATACATTAAAGATCAATGAGCTTGTTTAGAAGCCCCGATATGAAAACATCTCTTTCCGTTTGATGTAAGTTAGGTATCTTAGATCTCCAATCTAGCAGATAATAAATCAGAAGCAATCTGAATATGCAAATACTCCAGCTGACCACCTAGTTTCAGGTGCACATGGCGTTATTTGCTTTTTGCCGTGTCAGACATTCAGGTCAGATGTTTAAAGCTGTTGGTATTTGTCATTTCATGCATTAAAACTCTCTTCATGCCTTTGTGAGGATAATGATCAGTGTCCGTAGTTGGAGTTTTTCGTACTTCATCTTAATTATCATGGAAAAAAATGTTGCTCGCCTGTTACCCTTTCAGCGACTTTCTGGCTAAATCTTGCTCCTGAAGTTCACATTGCTGTTTGTTTAACACTTTGTGATCCACTCAAGGGAAAGAAACACCAAGAATGAAAGAATCGACTGCTGGATAACTAGGGTCACTTGTTCAGAAAACAGAATCTTGGAGCACTGAATATGTGTAGATGATATCCCCGGTGTGAACTTCATGCTATTCATATGTTTGTCACCATTGTGAGAAGAAGAGTCCATCATTCATTCTTCTTGCTGTTATATTCTTGACCTGTGGCTTTCAGCTCAAAGATCAGAGGTACAGAGACTTAGAAAAACATCACCTGTGATGTAAAGAAATTGGCATGCTTAATAGTTACATAGCAACATGTGAGAGCTTCTTTGCAGGAATGTAATTTGTGGATTTGTAAGTGTTGGTCTGTATCCTGAGAGGCAGAGCTTTACCTGTGGCCCATGGTGAATCAGTCTCTCTGGCCTTTATGGGACTTTTTCAAGTGCTAGAAATCTGGAGTTTTGTGATATAATGATTGGAAGGCTTTTTTCAGCAGTTCACAGAGGCAGGTTTTCTGGTGGCATGCATTATTGCTGGGGAAATCTGAGGAGGAAGAGTTGATAAAATGTATGCAGTTTGTTGTTTAAGAAAGCAAGTATTTCATTTAAAAGCACATGCATTAAGTTCAGATTTTCATTCTCCTGTTGAATCTTGAAAATATTGAGTGGAAACTTCAATAATCCCAACATTTCAAAATAGAAAACAGAAGAGTGAAATCTGACCTTTCATGATTTGTTGTGCTAGGTGGTATGGCACTGTATTCTGATAACAGCTCTTAAATATTTTAAATTTGGAGAGAAGGATGATCTTGGCAATGTCTCATGTTTGGGAGTAGACTACTTTAAAGTGAAATCTCAAATAATGGTAGGATTGTCCGTAAGTTTCTGGAAGGAATCAAAGGGAAAGATTATTTTATTGGGTGGAATAAAAGAGTAGATGACATATACTAATTGAATTTATATCCCAAAGTTGTAAGACTGTAGAGGTTCACACTGTAGTATTTTTGGAGGCTTTACTTTGAGAAGAGAACGGTGAATAATAAGATTTGTGCTTGACTCAATCCGCATTTCCTACAGATTGCACATTGCTGTTTCTTTTTCAGTTCTGTTTGAATTTAAACTTACTGGTTATGTTTACCTTATTAAACCAGGGAAAATTCATCTAAATGAGCTTCCACCAGAGCAGTACATGAGTGTGACATATGTTGAGTTGATTTTGTGCCAGAAGACTGTCCTGGAGCTGGCTGGAGGAGCATACAGCCAGTTTGTGTGCATGTGTTAATGCTCTATCACCTCTGGGCCAACACTGCCTTCAACAGAATGTTGTCCCTTGTTCATATTTGTGATTAGAAAATAGCTTGGGTTTGAAAGGTTGGTCTTCTGGGTGTCCATAATCACCACACGAGTAGGGTTAGAGCCGGTTATGTGTATGTTGTTGTTGTTGTTGTTCTCTGTATGAGAGATAAATTAAAGGAAAATCAAGTAAAAATATTTTTTATCCAGTTTATTGCTGTTTTATTACTCTTAAGAATTACTTGTAACAAGGCTGTAAACTCAGATGAAAACACAAACCATTTGGCCTTCTTGCAACATAAGACCTTTCTTTTAAATTTATGACCTGGGATGGTTGCCAGTATTTGAGAGCTATTATTGTCTTTATGGATCAAACAAAAATCTATTGGTGATAATAGATGAGCTGAAAACAGAGTCGTGTCCTTCTTTCAGTATTTTATTTTCTATTGTACAATATTTCTGCAGTAAAATGACCCAAAGGTGACCTCTGAGGTTGTACATGCAGCAGCCTTTTGGTTGATACAATGGCAACATGGGCTTGGCTGTAGAAAGAAGTTATGAGTGCTCCTCTTTTTTCCCACATAGTACAAATGTATCGTTCATTTCTGGTGAAAACTGAAGGCATTTGCAGATTCTATTTCTGTGTTCCTTTGGACCTAAGAAGGGCTAAAAAGAAAGGCAGCTATGCCCAAATTATATCCTGTCTGTGAGTAGAATATTAGACTGTCTTGTCTTATTAAGGGTTTGATTTACTGCAGATGAGCAGCTGCTTGATGTGATTTGGAAGTGTTTTGAGCTGTGAACTGAGAAGTCTGCATGTCTGGGGTGTTTAATTTCTACAAATTTTCTTCTGCAAGAAGAAGGCCAAACAACCTGAACTAGAGGCAAGAATCTTCCTCCATTTGGTCTTTATGTATTCTTCTAGAATTAAGAACCAAAGCCACAAAAGCCCACTGTTGCTTTGTCTATGTATCATCAGGTAAATATATTAGCCATTGTGCTTGTAACTGCTTAGAGATCCAGGTCTTTCTACATCCTGTGTTGAGTACATAATGCGTGATGTGAAACGTGCAGAAAGGGATTGTCATTTTGGTTACTTTGGTGTAAACATGAAAACCAATGGACCACTGGAATATTTTCAAAGTTTTTATTACTACTATTTTAAGTATTCAGTGAAATGGCAATAGCTTTAGTAGGATATTTTTAAAGGCTCCTCTTTCTCTATGTCCTTGTTGTTGAATTCCCAGTATTTAGGAATTTTCTGTGAGGGAAGGAGGAGTTAAATTTCCTTCTCCAAAAGAAACGGAGGAGGGATTTGAACTTCTTTCTCTCATACTCCACCTGAGGACCAGCTTGGCAGCTCTTTATAAGAAAGCATATCCAGTTTTGTGTGTGCTCCAGTGCAGGTCTGAAGGTTCATTGGATTTAGCCCTACAGTGAAGAACACAGTGGGATGGAAGTCCCACAGTTCCATCTGGAAGTGCTCAGAAAGAACTTCCCAGTGGGACTGGAAACAGACCATTTCAGTCCCAAGACGCAGATTCCCTATGAACAAGTTGTTGAGATACATTTTATTTGGAAAAATGAGCTCTTATGGGAAAACTGGCATTTGTAGGAGTAGATGATAGCAGAGTGCGGTATCTGAGCATCTAAGCACCCAAATACTCCTAAAAATCTAGTCCTCAGACCCTCATAGGAAAGTTTGTCTAGCATGCTTATGTGAAATATTCCTGTGCATACCTGTGTTTTTTGGAATGGAAGATGCAAATAGTTAGACGGATATACTTGTACTCAGTTTTCTTTTGCCTCTGGCAAAACGTTTGTAAAGGGGAATATTAAGTTCAGTAGGCTTGAAACTAATCTGCGCCTTCGCTTGTCATTTTCTTTTTGCAGAACTAGTGTGTCTTTCAAGAATTAATCATAGAATCGTAGAATGGGCTGGGTTGAAAAGGACCTCAAAGATCATCTAATTTCAACCCCCCTGCTGAGTGCAGGGTTGCCAACCACTAGACCAGGCTGCCCAGAGCCACATCCAGCCTGGCCTTGAATGGCTCCAGGGATGGCGCATCCACAACCTCCTTGGGCAACCTGTTCCAATGTGTCACCACCCTGTGCTTGAGGGTGGCAATAATACGTTCAGTTGCTTTAGTCTTGAGAAGAAAAGCATCCTCCCATCTTTATTTCTGTCTTTTTAAGGTCTGCTTGTGGAAATTCCCTAGGCAGTTTTGGCAAAATAATTCCTAAACAGTAATTGCTATAGCTTCACTCATCTGATGAGATCTCCTGACTTCCATAATCTTCAGCATAAATGCTCACTGCAGGCTGGTGCAAGTTCAGGTTCAGGAAATGTATGCACATGTAAGAATTTGAATGGTGTTTGTGTGTATACTGTCGGTGTAGTGCATTCTTGTCTGGCTGTCTCATTGTGATACTTGCTTAATGAGAGTAGAGAAGTTATGGGGGTTTGTTTGTTTGTTTGTTTGTTTGTTTCCAATTCTCTATGAGTAATTAGACCTTTTTTTTAAATTTATTTCTGAAATTGGAAGAAACACTGGCTAGCTTTATGTTTCATCTCTGCTTTCCAGAATCCTTCTTTATCTTGTTTTCTGAACACTAAATAAACTTCTGGTTACAATTTTTGCAAAAATGTACTTGAAAAAGTGGTGTATATACTCTCTAAGATGTAGGCAGCACATCAAGATCTAAAATAATTATTTTAAAAATATCTGAATGACACATTACTTCTTGATCACTGTTTGTGAAAACTAAAATAAAGCAAATGTCCTTATGTGCTTGAAGCAAATTCAGTTCTACACATTGGCTCTATAAATGTGCTGGGTGTTGTTTTAGAGTAACTTAGAAAATTTGGGGTGAAAAAACATTCCAGCTGTTAATGCATTGGAATTTCAAGTGGGGAAGAACCCCAAACAACACTGAAGCCTGGAGTTCTCTGTGATGTTTTCAGCAGTTCTTATGGGAGGAGGAGGAGAGGGAAGATGGCTTGGTGTCAAAATTCATGCCCAGTATTTAATTACACAATGTAAAAGCAGTGCCCTTCTCTCTTGCTTGCTTTCTAGCCCATTAAATTTGTTGTAGCGACTTGTTCTTTTCTCTGTCTCTATTTTCCTTTTATCCACCTTTTTCTGTCTCTCCCACAGACACATATACCTTGCATGGAATTCAGCTCAGTTAACTTCACTGCCTGAAAGCTGGGCATGTAATCCTAGCCAGATGACCCCTATAACAGTAAAAGAGATGGATGCCAGTGTTTCATGTGCTTAAGGACTTGATGAAGAATGGATTGTCTTAGGATGGCTCTCTCTCTCAGCTTCCCCATTGCTGTTACAAGAGAGATGTGGCATTTGTATACTTGTTGCCTGAATCACTCAGTTTCAACCTTCCAGTGCTTGAAAGCTGCCCAAAGGAAATAAATGTTTAGATGGCTAAACCCTGAAAGAATCCTCACATTTAGTACCAGCGTAAAGTTACAGTTTCCTTGGTGTGTGTAAATTACAGAAGCCAACAATGGGCAAGACTGAAATTGATCAATGCCCTTATTTGAAGGGGCTTAAACAGAAATCAGACTTCTGTGTCCTATCTGCCAAAAAGTTGCATTGGTCTTTTTAAAGTATTGTTTGTTTGCTTATTTTTTCATTTTTCCTTCCTCTCCGCTACCTCTTCTTACCTTATCTTTCTTAGTGAGCAAGATTGGTGCAAGTAAGAAGTTTCTCTTTCCCGGTAGCTTTTGGAACCTCCTAGCTTGGTATCATTCAAGTTTGATGATTGCAAGACATTTCAAGAATGATAAAATTCCAGCGATTATTTTTTAGCAAACAGCTGGTAGCAGGGGAAGGACTGCATGCATTACTGCACATTCCCAGGTCTGCATGCTGCAGGATGGCTATTTAATACCAACAGGCTGGAAAAAATGATGACCAGAGCTCACACTTTAAGTTTGGACAGCAGGCAGTGGAGTCTCTTTGAGTTCTTGCTCACCATAAGCATTAGAGCTTTGTCTACTGGAAAGACGTGGAGAACAGCTAGAGAGTATCAGGGCAATGAGGAAATTAAAGCAGAAATTGTTTTGTAAAAGGAGGAAGCAACTTTATTTCAAAGATTGTGTAGTAGCTTTTCATCTTGAAGTTTCTAAGAGTCTAGATGGTAAGAAAGGATTTGTTGTCCTCCTACAGCTGGGAGATTTTCATGTCATGCTAGAAGGACTTCTGTGAAGACAGAGATTACCAGAGTTGGTATACAGAAAACAGAAAGCAAGTCCTAGAGCTCTTCCAAGTCTTTGTAAGCGCATTATCAATACCAAACAAGCTGGCTGATTTTTCTATTTTGTAAGTCACCTTTGAAACAAGGACACGTTTCAGCCTTTCCAACATCTTTTCCATGACTTCATCGTTAGACTTTGTTTGAACAGTTAAAATGCCAAGTTAATGTGTGCAGACTGTATAAACTCATCCAGATGGTACCTTACTTATTTTGAATTGCCTCATTCAAACAGCAAAAATTGGAAATTTTAAGTAAAAAAAAATGAAATCACATTTGGCTTAGCCCCCAGAGCATTTGCCTTATCAACAGGCGGGAGCAAATAAATAGCAAATCCTTTCTACACAGTCTTATGTATATCCTTCATGAAGGCCATGAAGGTGAACTTCAATAAAATTTATTTTAAAAACATTAAAAATGCATTTTAAATTTTTGAGTGAGTGCCTCATGAAATCGGTGACAATATGTGTAACTTAACAATCTGCTCAGGTCTTGTTAGTGCCTTTGGGCTGTCCAGCCTGTTTTGGGTAGATATATATCACATGTGGGCAACTTGTCTAGTTGTGACGAGCTAAGGTGCCCTTTTTATGTCTGCATGGAATGTGAAAAGCAATGTGAAAAGCAGATTAATGCTTTGGTTTGCCTTGGCTGTTTGTATTGCAAGAAGGAGTCTTCCTTGTTTCACAGAGATGCTGCAGCATTCAGGTTTCTAAGAGAGAAGATTTAAATGCACTAGGGAAAAATGGAGCAGGATCTGCATTTGATTTGCATCTCCGCTCTTTTCTTATGATGTTATGTGAAGTAGCCATGCATGTTATATTTGCTCATTCTAGGACAGCTGTGGAACTATGCAGATGATGGTGGGCAATCAAACACCATGAATTGTGCTTACTTATAGCATCTCTTTTGTCTGTTTGGAGAAAAACATCCAAAAGCGGGTCTTTCAAAGTAGAAATAAGAGAATAGGTGACATCTGCATTTATACTTCTCTTGATAATGTTGTAACACAGGTATTGATATTTTTTGTAACCTATATTCTCCTTTCCATATATATCCCATAAAATTCAAGACAATTTTGAAGCTACTATTTAATATTGTGTTGTTTATATCAGCTTTTTCAATACCTTGTATTCGTCTTTTGTAGATTTGGAGTGCTTGTTGTCACTCACAAATGTAATAATGCTTAAATTCACTAAAAAGTTTCATCTCAGTACTTCTGCAAGTTGCAGCTGCTTACATTTTTAAGTGCCTGCCCTGAAACTGTTCAGTTGCACAATGTTACTTTTTGAAGGGCAGATTGCATTTCTGACAACCAGCTTGATTTTACAGTTCACATCTTTCTGTACTTTTAGCATCAGCTGAAGTGCTGTGAAAGTAAATCTCCTTTAATTGGAGATAGCTTGTACTTTCCAGCAGTTCTGTCTTTGAACTGGGTAAAACCTGTGTTAAGGAATGTTTGCCCCTCCAGCTGTGATGCCAAGTGCTCTGTTTATGATAGTGGAAAGTAGTGGACACCATTTAGCTGGATTAAATTTCTGCTGACAGGCCTTCTCTCAGGCATCATTATAGGTAACATATAGTCAGAATGAACACTTGCAAGCTCGTGCTGCAGTGCTAGAGTATGGTCATTCATTTGCTGAAAATGCTGTCTGCATACAATACACCTGTTTATTTTAAAATTGCTACGTCCAAGCTTTAAAAAAAAACCTTTCAAAAAGTTTTGCACAATTCTTACCTAGCAGCGTGTGTTCTGTTAATGCGATTGTGCAGAGTGGTAGATACTTGTAATTCAGATGCGTTTGTGTCCTTTATTTTGCCATCTTGCTCTCACCTCCTGTTACCAACCTTTTTAAAGGCAAACTGTGGCCTGTGGCTTCTTTAGTGCCCTGCCTGGCCCAGTGTAGCATCCTTGCCGGCGCTGCTAGTTTTATCTGGGGAACTGTAGAGCCAGTGTGCACCTTGCCAATGTGATCATGTCAACATTTTGGAGACTCGGAACACGCCCAGGTATGATAGCAATCCTTGCTTCACTGGATAAATAGATGGGCATACTCTTCCTATATGTGCACATCCATTTGCAGCTATATGCGCAATAATCTAATCAGATCTTAAATATGGCATAGTATTTTTTTTAAGATTGCAGTTAGACGTGTAGTATCCATTAGCACTGTTATTTCTTTAAAATTGAGTGACATTTGACACTGTGCATTCTAACACCATCATTAATCAGTTTTGTAGGAATTAAATCAATGTGCATGCTAAAACTACCAAGGACTGGAATTTGTCAAGTTTCTGAAATCCATGGAAAAAGACTGCTTTATTTTTTGCATGATATCTGCATTGTAAAAAACAGAGCATGGTTTTATATGAACTGAAGAATACAAGTGAGTGACAGCTTTCAATGAGCTTTGCAGCAGGGTACCTAGAAGAATGAATGGTTCTGTCTGACATTAATGCCACAGTCAGTCGGCTTTAGCCTAGACATTAGCAGAACCCTGTAATTTGTGATACTAAATTTATGGGACAGTGTTATTCGACTCTGATTTTTTTGAGCAATGGGCAAAGAAGTAATAAAAAATAATTCCTGCTTATTCTAGCTGTTGTTAAGCTGCATTTTCTAAAAGCATTAGAGCCACTTTCCCATATCTGTACAAACCCCTTTAATACTAAAGTAATTGTCATTTTAAATATTTTGCTTTTACATTTCTGACTTACTTTTAGGGTGAAAAATAGAATCTCCTTAAAAGAGGTTTCCTCCATTAATGAGAAGAATATCATCATTAAATTAGGAAGCTTGGTTTTTGAAAACTATTTGTGTTGACACTTTCAGAAAAGACAAGTGACTCCCTCGTTTTGCCTTTGATGTTGAAGATTGCTTGCTTTTTTTGCTGCATTTTCCCTGTGACCTTCTTTTATGCAGTTAAGTCTGTACTGGAGGAGGCTTCTGCATTTAATTTCAGGGGAATTCCCATTATACTGCCTTCCATTCTAAATCTCGGCCAGAAAATGTAAAGAATTTAAAGAATCTTAATGTAGGCTCCTTTTGTTAATCTGTGCTCACAGCATTCTTAAGCAAATAATCTGTCAGTGTAATAAAATCTCAGTTCTGCTATGTGTTATTTCATCATTTTGATTTGAACCAAGAGAGGGAAGTTTTGGGGCTTGCTTCGGAGCGGGATTCCACATGAGGAGTAATCCCATCTGGTGCTGCTGCTCCTTCCCATGTGTTGGAGCTCATAATGGCGTAGCCATGGCTGAGCTGAGTAGAAGTACAGAGCCATCAGTAACGCTAAGCTCGATGGGCTCCCTCCCCTCCAGGCCCAACATGGCGCTCTATGGAGTAACTCATGGTGGTTGTCCTCATGCAGTGGTGTAAGCAGGATGGCCATGTAGGTGGCTCAGCTCAGCAGCCATCAGCCTGATGACGGGAGACTTGTTCCTTCCAGGGTTGTTTGTTTCAGGAGAAGAGTAAATCAAAGCTGCACCTGCACATGTGTGGGCTGCCCAGGGTTTGCTGTTGGTCTTTCAGCAGAGAGCTGTAGTTAAAAAAAAAACTCATTATAAGGTTCCATGGTAAGGAAGGAGTAAACTCATTTCTAGTTACTTTTTCTGCTTTTGCATCCTTCTATGAAAGCCACTGAAAGCAATGTGAGGTATGTTATTTTCTCCTCTCTTTTTGGAGATTATGTCTCGTAATAAAAGTAAAGCAAAGGGAGTTGGTAGTGTTCGAAATTCTTCCTTCAGTAGTGAGTAGCGTGCTTTAAAGACCACTGTAGATGCCCCTGTTGGGCAGTTTAACATGATGGGCAGCCAAATGTCATGGAAACACATGTTATTTTGCCTCCTAGTAAGTGATGCACCAAATCCTATTTTTTTGTTTGCAGACAGTTGGAAGATTAAAAAGCAAAACTGAATGTATTACACAGGTCATTGCATTGTCACAGGATTTCTCAGATAAAACTGCTGAACGATCCTCTTTGTTAAGTCCCTAAGTTTCTGTAAAGAATACAATGTTTTCTGACTTCGGCTTTCTTCCCTCATGAGGGAGCCGTCCTTCAGAGGAACCTTTGTACTTTGACACAAATTCTTGGGGGAGGCTGTCTCACCGAAGCTTATTGGCCAGAGGACTTCTCAAAGGAGGCATTCAGGAGCCTGCTGCTCTTTGTTTGTGCCACGCTTACCATTGATTGAAAGGCCAGAACAATCACCCTCCCCAGATTTTTCCGCTCTGCCATTTTTATGGCTGCTGTCTTTCACAGTGCCATTTATGAATGGGATAAATGTGGATTTGTGTTTGGGGTGGCTGGTGTCCACGTGCTGCATTCCCATCACAGTTTCTCACCTGCGGCAAGGCCAGCAGCTCCCGCGATGCCAGGGCTGGATGGTGAAAGACAGAGCAGCACGCGAGGAGCAGCATGTGGCTTTTTCCCCCAGCTACATTGAATATATATTTCAGGAAACTCTTCTCTGAAATGTGTCAAGAAAAACCACAAGGCTAACTTCTTTCCTCCTATATCTTCTTTTATTCTTTTTGTGTTTTGGGTTTTTTTTTTTTGCAATATTTCTCTAGGATGGGGTATAAAGTAAAGAATGACAGAAATGTAGTGTTTGAAGGAAGGTTTTGTACTATCATAACAATTTACACGGATGTCAGTTACTTGTGAAAGAAATCTGTTTGTTTCAGTTTAGCATAGAATCACAGAATCCTAAAGTTGGAAGGGACCTTTAAAGATCATCTCATTCAACTCCCCTGCAATGAACAGGGGGGCACCTATAGTTAGATCAGGTTGCTTAGAGCCTTGTCCAGCCTGAGCTTGAGCGTCTCTGGGGATTGGGCACCTGTCACCTCTCTGGATAATCTGTTCCAGTGCCTCATCACCCTTGTTGTAAAAAACTTCTTCTGTATATCCAATCTAAATCTCCCCTCCTTTAGTTTGAAAATAATTCATCACTAAGTGAAGGAAATATTTGAGAATATGTAATTACCATTCTAGTATCTTAAAAGTTAACTTCCTTTCTTCTACAGTCTAGGTAAATTTTTAAGTTTAGTATTTTGGACTAAGGTACTGCAGGCATTGATACATTGGTGATGCACATTCTGGACAGTGACTATGAGATGCAGACCTCCCTAACTTCCACAGATCCTCATTGCCTCTGCATGTGTTGCGTTTTAGCCATCTCACCTCAAATTGCAAGGCCATAGGCAGTACTGCTGTATGAATTTAGATCAATGCTATTTAGATTGCAATTTCTTAGATCTTTTTCAGAAAAAAGAGAGACAGTTTTGAGAAGTATCAGTAATGACTGCTTCTATTTTCGAAGAATTGAGCAAGCCCAGCCATGAAACAGATGTCCATCATACTAAGCACTGTACAAATACAGAGCAAAAAGGTGAACCTGTCCCAGAGAATTCCCTTCCTTGAGGCTTCTCTTCGTTTGGATTCATGACTCCAGGTGCTGATGGAGTTTCCCTGCTGTCTGCTGCATGTAGAGGAATTCGCGTGCTGCTTCGAGGAGTGGAGGTTGGCCATGGGAAGTTGTTTTCATGAGCTCTGACCCCTGAGACTTCTGCATTCTGGTAACAGTGCAGGCTGCAGCCTGGGTCAGCATTGTGTATGCTAAGCATGGAGAGCCAGGCTATGGCTGGCTGCGGGCAGCTGTTCGTATGCCATTTGTTGTTACCCATTCCCCATGGATAAATGAAGGCTTAGAGACACGTATACCTCCATGTGATATGATCCGCATTTTCCCTTTGGTGCTTACACATGCTTACAGAATGGTGGACATGCTCATGTGTAGGTCTGAACCAATCCTTGGTTGACTGCTCACAGAATCTCAAAGCATTTTTGAGTGTGATAAAACTGCAGTTGATTGGAAAATATAATGTTTGACCCAAACCAGTGCTCTCCAGTTGAAGTTTTTTTTTTTTAATTTTTATTTTCCTGAAAGTATTTGATTTCTTCTGCCTGATTGCGATCTCATGCTTGCATGACCAACTTCCTTACTCAGTACACTTCTTTTTTGCCTAGTAACTCCTCTGCGTTTATTTAAATTGCTGTTTGTATAGCGTGTTTCACAGCTTGGGTCTATTTATTTCTAGCAGAATCTTTGTTGTCTCTGTCCTCATGGCTGCTAGCACATTGCTATAAGCGTTCCTTGTTAAACACATTCATATCATCTAGTGTTGTCTAATCTCATACTTCAAAGCAGGTACCAAAACCTGTGAGTTTCTAAAAGCCTTAGCAGCATTCAGCAAGCACCACTAGCTGTTTAACATCAGGCTTTGGGGTGATGAGAAACAGCATTCACATCTGCTCTTCCGTAGCTTGAAGAACAGGAATAGACATAGCACAGTTTTTTGCAGTGTCTGCAATCCAAGCTGTTTTTGCTGATTGAAAGGTCGACCTGGTCCCTGAAACCTCCTCTCCTGACAGAAGAGCTTTTAATCAAACAAGAAGGTTTTAATGCACAGGGAAATCCTTACAAGTTTCAGCAAGAGTCAATGAATGTCAGTGAGTGCCATTTTTTCCATATGGAGGAATTCAGTGGCACTTCTTTGTCTGATGCCATTTTGTTGGACTGTCCCTCTGCTGCCATCTGTCACACAGCAACAGAATTTAACGGAACATTGGTGGGAAGGTTCAACCTCTACTGCCATACCACCACCATCTACCTCTAATGTCATGGGCCAACAGAATAAAACAGGAGGCATTATTTTCAGAGCAGCACTCATAAATTAGGAGGTGCCTCTTTTGGTGCTTTTTCCCTAAAATGTGAAAAAGCCTCTTCTAGTGCTGCCAAAATTCTGTTTGTTTGATTTTGTTTGTTTCTTTCTAAATAAACCTTTCTATTTTGGATCGACCAGATCAGCACTTGGTGTTCAGATCTCTGAATCCAAGAACCAGGAGAGCAGAATGGAATACGTGAAAGGGACCTGCTGAGATCATCAAGCCCACCCACAGGGGCTGTTCCCAGCATGCTCGGCCCCAGCCATGGGACCAGGAGGGGCAGGTGTAGGTGAGAGGGTGCAGGAGGAGCTGGCCAGGCCAAGGAAAGGTGCAGATGTTACTGTTAGTAAAGCTGCTTGCAATGCTGCGCAAGCTAATAACACTTTTTTCCAAAGATTTGCTAAACTCAAGCTTGCAAGCTTCAGTAGATGCTGAATTAGTTAAAAATTATGTTCTTTAATGTTTTTATGATTGATTGTTTATGATTGCCTATCTTTTTAAATAAAGCATGGGGTTTTTTCCGTGTTTGGGCAAAGTTCACCGATTCTCCTAAAATAACCTAAATTTTTCCATCTATGCAGTTATCTTAAGGTTAATTTTTATTTTTTAAGGTTAAGGTTTTACTGATAGTACAAGACGATATTTAGAGGTACATGAAGAAATAACAAAGGGAAATCTGTGCTTAAGCGTATGTATAATCTCCAGTTTTAGTCTGCGTAGATTTTAAAGGAAACTCCACTGTAATACCTGCATGAAAACATCTGTGTTATGAGGGCTGTATTAATGTCTGCAAGTTTTCCCTTTGGATTCCTTTCCCTAATTTTTTTTTTTTTTAAATCTTTTTTTTTTTCTTTTTTAGTCGGCAAAAAAGTCATAATGTATACATCTGTAGTCTGGAGGGACTGTTTTGTAATTAGCATGGTTATTATTGATGTAAAATAATCAGAAGATTATGCATAGCCCATGAAATAAGTTATACTTTCAGCTGCTGATGCTGTAAATTTCAGTGTTTTTTCTTCCAGTTTAGTCATTCTAGAAATAACATCTAAAGTTGTTTCCCACATCACAACCAAGGAGTTGTCATATTTACTTAACCAGCTCCATCTGGCTCCCAGTAAATTCCAAATTTCATTTTTTTCACTGCCTTGCACAGATTCCTCCAATGCAAACAGAATGCAGAAGAAAAAAATTGCCAAACTGGTTTTTGTTTGCTGAAATAAATGTTCTTTTTGTAGAAGAGAGGATTCAATATTTTTTACATTGTGTCCTGCCTCACAGATTACTCATTCTTTGAAGGAAAAAACACAATCTTCTGGCACAGAATGATGCCCTGCTGCTTTCCTGTGGAAAGGTTTCTTGGTTTTGTTTTTTGGGCTGGAGATGGTGAGGTCCATGAGCTGTAGCAGCTGGTTCCAAACTTTTAGCTTCCATGCCTGAGGGCCATGGCATCGGGGAAGATGTGGGTGGGTCAAGCTTTGCCAACCACCCTGCAGCATCCTGGGGGCCATTGGTCAAGTACTTCTGTGATGCAGTCTTTGGTCTAAACTTGCTTTGCTTATAATTTTCCTGCCACAGTGGCAGGAATGGTTCCTGTGATCTTGCTGCAAACCAGAGAGTATCTGAAGCCCCTGAAGCACATACCAAGTCTGAAACTTTTTTCCAGGTCCACCATATCATCAGATATTTTAACTTGCCTCTAGTAAGAGTACACAGTGGTCAGGTATTGCAGCTGGCTGCCCAAGGAGGTGGTGGAGTTCCCATCACTGGAGTTATTTAAGGGACATGTGGACATGCTGCTTAGGGACATGGTTTAGTGATGGAACTCAGTGGTTAAACTTAAGGATCTAGAAAGTCTTTTCCCATCCAGAAGATTCTGTGTTTCTGGGACCCTAGGGATGGGAAAAGGTGCAAACTGCACTGGGCTGTGAGAAATGCTGGAGCAATGGGTGTTCAAAATATCTTGTTAAAAGCCGTAAGAAGGAAAGGGTGGAAGACAATGTTACCACAGCAGAGCCATGTTTTTACTGGTGAATAGCGTTTAGAACATAAGGGGATTCAGGCTGATAAGAAGACAAAATTACTCCCCCAGCAGAAATATTGAAGGTTACCCTCCTTAAATAACAGAGGACCCTCTCTACCTTTGTAGCTTGCTGACTCCCTTCACTGAAGGGAGTACAGAAAAGCACTTCAAGTCAGTGTAAAGAGAGTCCTGTCCATGAACTGTAGTCATTTGTATGATATAAAGTGTAATACAAAAGAGGGACTCATTTGAGACATTACAGCTAAAATCATAGAGTCATAGAGCAGCTTAGGTTGGAAGGAATCTTAAATATCATCCAGCTCTGACCCCCATGCTGTGGGCAGGTTTGCCAACCTCTAGATCAGGTTGCCCAGGGCCCCATCCAACCTGGCCTCAAACACCTCCAGGGATGAAAGTTATGACTAATACATATAATGAACATTTTTTGGAGAAGACTAAAGCTGTATTGGCCTGACTATTCTTAGTTTTATGAAAAAATACATAATATCTAAGGAAAATACGTTACTTTTCTGGGAAACAGAGCTCATGAAAATTAATATTTAAGATTCATCTTGGTGCTCACTGTGCACGTTTCGTGATGTTTTTGTGGAATGTGTACTTTAATCAGCTGTTTGGAAGAGGAAGGCTCCTTTGCTCTATTTTTTAGCAGGTCTTACAAGACTGTGTTACTTCTGCCTGAACTTCTGCATCTTTGAAAAAAACTTTTAGATTCTCTAGTAATCAGTAATAACTTGGAGGTATCTGTACTGTAGAAGCAGAATGATGTGTTGTTATTTTGTGTATTCAGATTTCCTTTTGATGTTTCAAAAAGACTGTGAAAGGATTCAACGTTTTGGAAAGACAGATTTCTGAATGATGTTATTTTTCTGGTATTAGTGCAGGCCTAAATCTAGCTTTTCTACCTTTTTTTCTCACTGTCAGAATATTTGTTGATTATTAATAAGTAAACTGAAAGACATGATCTGATTTTTTAAGATTGTGAAATCGGCATGTTTTTCACTTACTGACTTTCGAAAACTGAAGCCTTGCTTTTTTTAAATGATACAATATTCTGTGATTTTTTAATCTGGAAAAGTTCTTTATTCATACACATCAATGCACTCAGAATAGGCTTTATACGCATTCTTGTTATTGAATCACTTTAAAGTACAGCGAAGTGTACACTGTTCTCACAGTTAAACTCTTCTGTTCTCTTCTTTACACAGGAGCCCTCACCAAAGTAAAGGAGAGTAAGCGGCACGTGGAAGAGGGGAAGATGGAGCTCCAAAAAGCAGAGGGCATTCAAGAACGCTGTAATATTATTTCTTTCGCGACCCTAGCAGAGATTAATCATTTCCACAAAATCCGTGTGAGGGACTTTAAATCACAGATGCAGCATTTCTTGCAACAGCAAATACTCTTTTTTCAAAAAGTGACACAAAAGCTAGAAGAAGCTCTTCACAAGTATGACAGCGTTTAATCTCTGAACTTTGAATTGTGGACTTTGCTCAGTATGAACATGACTTAAGCAGCGGAACAAACTCTGCTGCTGTTAAAGAGCTATTACCAGTGGTAGATGTGGTACAAGAATGGCTTGTGTTCACTTGGAATCAGGATTTTCTCTCTGATTATGTAGAAAGGAAACAGTTATAGGGCTATGTAGTAGAAACAGTACCACGCATTATAACTGAGTTATACCGTGTATGCCTACACTACCATTGTAACTTTTTTGAAATAATGAGTATACTATTTGCCTTATTGCTTTTTGAAACATGGTATTTTAGTGCATACTTTGTAGACCTCAAAACCCTTTGGGTCTTTAAGGAAGTTGGCTAGATAAAAGCCTGCTTCAGCTGCCTTTTTACTTTCCTAGATTTGGATTTCCTAAATTCAAACGATTCTCTGTTTACAGACTCCTACTAGAGCAGCTATGTGATTCTGTGCCTTTAGACTCTATTTTTCCTTTTCTAGTAAGTCACATTTTTATGATTGAATGAATGAAGGGTTGATGCCTATGACAAGAACTGATTATGAAACCTCATATTAACTGGAAAGAAATGAGCTGCCATCCAGTTTGCACAGCAAGTACTGTCTTACAAGAAACGTTGGCTCAAAAAGTAGAACTTAAATCTATTCAGACTTTCCCTGAAAGTGGAGACTACTTGTTACATGTACTAGGATGTTAAGCACATATACGACAGTACACCACTGAACCCCCCGTTCAAAAATGAATATTACGCTGAGGGGGATTTTAGTATAAAGCATTACTGTGAGTGGGAATTTGAACTAGCCTAATAACAGTGATGCTTATCATGGGGATATAAATGCAGGCTATGTTGATAGAACTTCTGTGAGTAGAAAATTATTTGCTCATTGTTCAGTTGCTGATTCAGTTTAACTTCAGACTTGCATCTACACTGCCTGTTGTCTAAGTTGGGACTCCACTGTGATTCATTAGTCTACTCTAAGGTTACAGATTTTCAGGGATGTTCAGTAATATAAATGATCTGAAATAAGTCTTGGCTGAACTGACCTGGAAAACAGGTGGCATGTTTATGTTTATAACACTTGTCTTAATTTTTGTATAAATATTTTTGACAAGCAGGGTGCATTTATATATATGTAAACACTATATTTTAAAGAATTTTCTGGCTTATTTCCCTTGAATTAAGTCTGAAGTTTGTGTTTATAACCTATTGGTTCCCTTCTTATAGGTCAGTATCAGAAGGGGTTTTTATTTATCCTATCCTATTCCTCCTAAACAAAAATAACAGAACCTTCCAAGGAGGCAAAATGTTTCTTTTCTTTTTTTTTTTTAATTAAATTTAATCACAGATAGATTAAATGAACAAAAACCTGGAAAAGGAAGTTAAGCAATAGTTACCTTAAAGTACAAATCATTCCTCACCTATGCAGTAGAAATGTCCACTTATTTCACTTGATCATGTTGGTTTCTGTAGCTTTAACCCCACACCTCTGTTTCACAGGAATAAATATGTTGGTGGCTCTGAAAGTTATACCTCCCATTCCATGGAAGCTACAGCAGATACAAAGAGCACAATAACACTATTTGATAGTGTTCTGTAGCTTGGAAATTCCTCTATTTTTCAACACGGTCGTAACTGCTTGCCATGCATTTTCAGTAGCCAGGAATGAGAACCTTCATGCTGCACTCATATACATTGGCACAGAGGTGACCAAATGTCACTGTTGCTATGGCTGAAATGCACCACCCACTGCCTCTCTATGCTTACATCCACTGTTCAGGCTCTATAAACATTCTGCAACCATCGGTGAATGTCAGGGTGCCGTTTTTTCTGCTTGAAGGAATTCAGTGACACACCTTTGCTTCATCCACACTTCCACATCGGACGCCGTTCTGTCAGACTGTCCCTGTGCTGCCATCCTTTGCATGGCAACAACATGCAACAGAACACTGGTGGGAAAGTTCAGCTTCTAGTGCCATACCACCATCACCTGCCTCTGATGTCATGGGCCAACATAATAAAACAAGAAGCATTACTTTTGGAGCAGCCCTCATATACAAATGTGGTTTTGGTTTTAAGATTCACCCAGAGTGTTTGGCAGATTGCTATATTGACCACTTGCATTCATCAGTGCTCCTAATAGTACCCTAGAAAGTGAAATACAGAATGATGAAGAGGAAAAAAATCACAGTGTTTGTAAAAGAAAGGACAATCAGTGAGGAAGGAATCAATTTGCAGGCTACCAAAAGAGTGCTGCAAGCATCGATGTTGACTGTAACATAAGGACCATAATCATAGGGCTGACTTGCTCTTTATCTTCCTCATGGTATTTCATTCTGTATTCAGAACTCAGCACTTCCTTTAACAGCTCTTCCCGCCACTGCTCCAACTTCCTGAGTCGTTTAATTACCTGAGCCAGCAATGAGCCAGGTTTGAGCTGTTACGTGGCTTATGGCTGCGTAAGCCAGATACTGTTTCATTAAATAATTTTGCAGTAATTAGATCAGACTACAATCAGAGTAATTATGTGTGATGGTATTAAGACCTGATCAGAAATTGATCTTGGTTCAGTTGAAGTATTCTAGGAGGTTAGTATTAACGAAATGTACATGTCCATGGGGATATTAAGCTGTGATATGTATACAACATTATCAGACAGGTACAGTTTTCCCAAATAAACTGTCATGGCCTTCACCTTATTTTCTCATTTGTGATTTTTTGGGGGCGAGGAGGATGGTGGTGTGCTAATTTGTTAAACCTGATGTACCAAAAAAGCCTGACAAGAATCCTGTGTATCAATTGTTGCAGTCTGAAAAAATAAATCTCTTCCACATTAGCATCTTCTCACACAGAGCTGGGGTTAAACTGTTGCAGGGCCTGAACTCCATTCATGCTCACTGCACTGTGTGAGAACTGCAGTTTTAGTTGTACTTGGAAAAATAGTCACACTGACAGACAGAATGGTGTGATCTGAGGTCTGAGTGTACTCTGCAGGAAGGTGAATGTGAACTGTGTAGGACTGTGGAAGCACCAAAGGAAATCTATCTAAGAAAATCTTTTAAATAGATAAATGTGGAGGAGAGGAAGGTAGTTCCATACCAGGATGTTAAATGCATTTGTTTTATTCTGTTCCTGTAACTTGTATTTGATGCATCACAGTTTTTGCATTGGCGGTACTATGTTGTATTTGCTGGGGGCTAGGGAAGATAAATTGAAAGGCGTAAGAAAATTCACTGAGGTGCTGGTTTTGGTGAAAGTGCTCCATCCAATGAAAAATGTAGAATAAACCTATTAGTGGAACATAGCTACATAAAATATCCTGCAAGCAGAAAGTAAATAATGTTTCTATTTAAGTTTCAGGCTTTTGATTTAGACATTAACAGCCTGCTAAAGTGATTAGATAGGTTTGTGTCTCAGCCCTTCAGTTGTATGGTACTTGCAAAGAAAGCAGTTGCCTCTGTTTTGTGCCTTGTGCACATTTTCTAGGTTCTCCCTACCAGTTTCAGAGTCCAAAGGCAGAGTACATTTGATTTGGGAGCGTTGCATGACCCAGTTTAGAGATATCTGCAGTAAAGTTGTGATGATGAAACACTGAAGACAAACACCAACAAAGTCTGGAAGAAAAAAGATTAGAATGGAAGTACGTGATGCATATAAAACTGATATGCGTTTAGAAGACATAAACTGCCCACGCAGAAAATACCTGCATTATTTAATTAATGTGTTTTAATTTAATATAGTGTTAATCCACACTAAACAATGAGAAGGAGATCTCATACTTAACAATGCCCAGAAAGGCAGTTCAGCTCACAATTCGATTTTGCAAATACAACACTAAGTTCTTGGTGTCAGTAAGGCAGTTTCCCTAGCGTAGATTACACAGGAAAGCATCCAGGCAGGCTTTGAAATATTAGATGTTGTACTAAGGGACATGGATTAGTGGGGAAATATTGGTGGTAGGTGGATGGCTGGACTGGATGATTTTGGAGGTCTTTTCCAACCTTGGTGATTCTATGATTCTATTCTATGATTCTATTTTGTGAGTTGCGGGGTGTCTTTCTAGTGATTTACAGACCCTGTTTGCACTCCCTTATTGTTTTGTCAGATTTCCACTGATCCAGCTAACAACTTCCCTGCTGGCTGTCTACTCCAGCCTGAATTTTTCAGGGAAACTTAAATGAAAGATATTTCTGAGAAGAAGATAGTACAACTAAATTAAAATAAAAAGCTTTTGTGTGTGTGTGTTTTGTTTTGTTTTTTGTCCTCTTGGATCCTCTGAACAGTTTGGTTTAGTTCTCATATTTTGGAACAAGGACTTGATATTTGGCAGACTCGTTACCTTTTGGGTCCTGCACTGCCTGTGAAAATTTGCCCAAATATTTCCAAGTTAAAAAGGTTTCTTCAGAACCATTTATGCTGAAGATATTTTACAGATATTTTTCTGTAGCTCCCACTTACTTCAGGCTGTCTTTTTTTCTAACTTTGGTTAGCAGCAGAATTCCTCTGTAACTGCTTTTCCCCCTCCTCCAGAGGGGGCTGAGCATCCTGGAGTAGAAGCTGAGCAAGAAGCTGCCCATAGATCATAGGCACAGCTTCTCAGTAACTGGAGAAGGGAAGAGAGAAGCAGCAGGTGGTCAGCTGTGGTCTGCCAGGGAGGGTGTTGCCTGCATCATCATTACCTCTTTTGCAGCTTCGGTTCTATTGTACACAGTGAGAAAGAATGAGGAGGTTCTCCTTCAGTCTGCAGTGTGGTGCTCAGACAGCTAGGCTCCATCCCTGCCTTTACTCCCTGTTCTTCTGTGCGATACAACCCACAAAAGTAATTTGTACCGCTTATACCAATTTTTGTGTAGACTTGAGTTTAAAGCCAAGAACACAAAGAAGTGCTGGGCATTCACAGTTTTCACGGCACACTGCAGACATACTTTGAGTACAGAAAATAAAGCAAAATGCAAAGGAATTTGTTTCTCTAAGCAGACCACAATTTAGAGGACACTTTATCAGCTGCAAAAGGAGAAAAATAAATCCAGCTCAAGTTGCTGGAATGCTGCTGACAAGTTCCTTGAAATAGTTTTCAGACACCGAATTACTACGTTTTGTAAAACTGTATGAGGTGCGAGTATTATTTGGGAAATAAAACATGAGGCCACGTGTAGAACACCAATGGAATCTCACTCAGTTACTATTCATCCAGTGAACTGAAGGAAAGGAAGGTGTTGTCAGAAAAATCCTATGTGGTTGTGTCATTGCTGCACAATGTAGACGCTTATTCACAGGGAAGCTGAACTAATGTGCAGTGGTTGCCTTACTTCTGACATTTCCTAATTTTGAGATACTGCTTCTGCAGTTTTGGTGATTTCTCAATGCCGCACAATGTGATGCAGTAGGTACTGTACATAAAATTATAAACTGGTAATATATGTAGAAGAAATAGAAGAAATGTGATTTCACTTTGTTTCAGAGTTGTTCAGTTGACAGCAGAGCTCAAGCACACATGAAGATAATACACAAGAGTTTTGGACGCAATAAAGAAGCTCTCATTTTCTAAAGCTAAAGGTACTTCCCATCCTGTGTCTGATAGCCTCACTGCTCTGCAACTCTATTTAAAACTGAGCAATTAATGTGGTTCCACTTTGAAATCCAGGGGAGGGGAGGTTTTTTTCTGCTTGACTCTGCTGGGAAGAACACCAGGCTGTCCCTGCTGAGCCCGGCAGTCTGCAGCCCAGGGTGTTCCCTCCTTAGCTAAGGAACAACTCAATCTAAGCTACAGAATTTTACAGAAATTTAATAAGTTACCTGTTACAAGGCTCTTTCATTCATTTTTAATAAAGACCTGTGGCTGTTTTGAGAAATGAGAAGTTATCATTTTAAATAAAGCACCTGGAGGAACTTGGCCTGCTTTTTTGTTGGTTGTTTTTTTTTTTCCCCACTATTTTTAGTTTTAAAAAGCATTTCCAAGGAGTAGGAAACTGTCCTCTGTCAAAAGACAAAATCAGGAATTCTTATGTCAACAATTTTCTTTTTTGATACATATAATTGACCCTAACAGCTAGCCTTTTATTGACAAAGTAACACAGCCAGTGAGGAGAATAGTATAAATACACCAAAAATACAGAGGTGAAGTAGTATGAAGTTCTACTTGCAGTGAGTTAGGGTGGCTGTACTTCTCACAGTTGGTATGAATTCACCCCATGTTGTTTTTTCTATTTGGAAAAAGAAAGAGAAGTAGTAAAAAAAAAAAAGTAAAGAATTAGTTTTTTCACTAAAATTCTTGTTTTGGTTACTAGATCTTCAGTAAGAGTAAATTTCGTGCCTCCTCTGCTCCTGAGGAGCTCCTGACTGTCCCAGGTGCGCACCCTGGGGATGCAGCACAGCTGCCTGTTGCTCAGCACCTGTGGAGGAAGCTGCATTCAGGGAAAAGTATGCTGCGGCACTGTCCCAGCTGGGTGCACTGTGCTGTGAGGCTACAGTCCAGAAACACAGTGCAGCTGCTGGATTCGCACTAACAAGGCTGGCAGTGCTGATGAAAGATTGTGAGCCTGGTGACAAGCTCAAGCGCCTTCTTTAGAGTCTTTAATTTGAAAAATTCAGCATATGCATTTTCTCTTTTTTGTTTTTCCATTTGCCACCTCTTGAAATGGCACAGGTTGAACCCTGAACAAAGCAGTGCTTTCACATCCACCTGTGGCACTCAAGGTCAGCGGTCACCCTGCCCTGCTGGGTCTTCCCCCTGGATGAATGGAGCCTTGCAGTGTCTTACACAGGTGGTTTTCCAGGCTTGGCAGTCCTTAGTGCAGAGCAATGGAGAAGCACTCAGGGACAATGAACTGGTTGCTCATGCCTTGAAGTATAGCTATAGATTGTGTCTGGCCAGCAGCAGGGTAGTGTAACGTGCACCCCATGCCTGTGGGTGCAGAGGAAAGTTCCACTGGTGAGCGGATGTGGGGCTGTGCATCTTGGAGCACTGCTCAGCATACAGCTGTGGCAAGAAATGGCTGGATCTGGTTAGGGCAGGAGGATGGGAAGGAGAAAGTAATGTTCTTTTCTGAGCAGGCAGCAGGCTGAAGCTGGGTACATGGTAGGTTTCCACATGGACCTCTCTGAGACCAGGAGTGCCCACCCAGAGGATATCTCCTCTTTCAGAAGGCAGTTGCAGATGCCTTCGCTTTAAAATCCTTTAGTGAAAACTGCCTGGTGTAAAGTACAGGAGCAGCTCTGGGAACAGGCATCACAGGCAGTAAGAGCACAGCACAATGGGCCTCAAGGCCAGGTTCTCGCCTCACAGCCTCCCTTTGCACACTTCTCTGCACAGGGAGGCAAAAGGGAAGAAGGAGCCCTCACTACAGTTTCATTGCAGCTATTTGCTCCTGGGATATACATGGCTGAACCTCTCAGAGAGGGAGGTCTGGGCTTCCCCTCCAGTGCAAAGCTGCTTCACTGCCACCCAGTGCTATGGAGCTCTCACCATAGTCTCAGCATTGCTGTTTTTCAAAAGGAAACACTGAAGGTGCCCACTCACAAAAGAGAACTCCAGGTGGTGTCATGAGGTTATAAAAATATCCATCTGAAGCCATAAAGGACATGAGCCCTCAGAGGGGTAGTGCTGGCCGTGACCTCAGCGCTTGGTTCATTGCTGGCTGCTTCTAGATGTCCTTTTGCTTGTCTTCTTGGGGACTGTGTATGCCAACTGCGTGGGGAACCAAGCCTCCTGACACAGGTCCCCTCCATCAACAGGCACCCCGAGGCTTACAGGATCTGCATTCCTTACAGGCTCTAGCCTTAACAAGTTGTCTATGTGGAGAATTGAGAAATTCTGTCCATATTAGATCTAAAGTAGATTAGCTAAACCATGTTAGATCCTTGTTCATATTCCCGTTTAGAATTAATGTTATTTCCATTTGGTTTCATTTGCTTGGCTAATGAACTAAAGTAAATCAAATCAAGTTTACATTAATCCCATACAAGAATGTCCACTGTTTCCATAGGGAGCTATGCTGCTCCAATAACCTAAATTGATATTTCTAGTAGAAAGCTGTATGCTGAAAATTCCTGCATTGAAAAGCCCATGAGTAGTTTGCCATGTATTCTGTGATCTATACAAAACCTGAGCATCTTTCCTGAACTGGAATTTCAGGCTAACATTCCTCTATACAACACTGCCTCATATGTAAGGCATGACACGCATGCTACCCTTCCCACTGCCACGCGACACTGCTGGTACAACCCCTGCATTCCCACAGGACTGTCACCATCCCCACAGAACGTGTATCTGTGGCAGCTGGCAAAGCTGCCCACTTGTTTTTGGGTAAAGGTGACAGCTTTTCCCTTATTACTGGTGTACCAGGCAAGTTCTGGCTGTAGCAGCAATTTTTTTATATAAATTTACTCTATCAGTACCTCTTCTATATTTGCTTTTTTTTTTCTTTCTTTCTTTTTTTTTTTTTTTTGCTCCAATTTGGCAGGCAAGTCTTAGAACTTACATTTAGCATTCATGAAACCTTTTTTCTGTTGAATACTATTTTTTCTCTTGCAAATAACTGTCATTGAGATACTGTTTCAGCAATGAGTAGTATGAAATCTTTTGTGGTTCGTTTTTAATTTCTGCTCACTGATTTGTAATTTGAAAGCAGTCTGGCAATGAACAGAACGTAATTTCTATCAGTAAGAAGGAAGGTAGCACAGCTGAAGTTTTTTTCCCTATTTCAAGGTGCTAATGAGCACCAGACACCCCAGAGTGAGGTGTGTCCCAGATTACAGGGCAATGATGCAGCAAAGCCAAGCATAGCGGTGAGCTGCAGAACTAGAATGTTTGGAACAGCATTCAAGGAGGCAATTAGGCATCTAATTCCCAAAGTATGTATTTCAGAAACCCTTGTCAGGGGTTTCAACGCTCAATCCTGGAAACACCTAATCCACAACCACCTGTATTTTCAGGGTTTGAGCTTTCTTCAGGCTGCTGCAAGGGACACTGTGCACCTCCCCGGAGGCTGCTCAGGCCTCGCAGGGCCACACAGCTCCCTGCTTCATGTGTTTCTGAGACTCTGTGCATGTCAGCTGGGCATTTTCCTGCTGAGGTCCTTTGGGTTGGGACGGGAATGCTGCCACTCTGCTTAACCACCAGGTCCCTGAGTGCCATGCCTGCTACAGACACACTGCAAGCTTTCCCCTAGGAGGAGAGCTAGGGGCCACAGAGGCATAAGCCCTGAAGGCTGTGGGTTGGACCAAGAGCCCCTCCAAGAGATTCAAAATGCAGGGCGCATTTGAACTCGCAGTCAGCTAGAAATGTTGTTTATTTATTTTGCTTCAGATTGATCTTTTATTAAAGGTGGCAACAACGCTGGCAAGATTTCTTTCTTCTCAGGAGGTGATCTGATCAACAGGGAGAGCATGAACGTGACATGGGAATGTCTGTGGGTATCTGAAGCAGTGCACCCTTTGGAGACTGGTGTTTTTAATCACAAAAGTCTCCTTCTGTATGAACCTTAATTATATCAGGCTGGTTTCCACTCCTTTGGTTCCAAGAGAGCAAGTGCTTATACCAAATTTTCACTTTGCTTTGTCCAGGATAAGATTTAGATGAAGACTTTTTAAATCATCTCACAAAGTGAAGAAAAAAAATGAAGTCATTAGTATCTGTTACTGTCAAGTATTTATTAGAGCCGCCAAGCACAGAGTGGTAGCTACAGTCACACCCAGTATTACATGCATGCAGTGTGGTGATCTTGCCTCATGCTGACAGCAAATACATCTGAAACCAGTGATGAAAGTTTCAAGTGTTTCCAAAAAAGAACCTCCTCTAGAAAGAAGACTTCCAGCTTCCTGAGGGCAGTGTATATGTTTGAAACGTTCTTACAGGAAAAAAAAGAAGAAAAAAATCAGATGCAAAACAAACTCCCATTCAGATTTCCCTGCTTAGTCACTGGTGTTAAGTCCTGCTTGGTCAGGAGATGCTCATTGAGGTGGAAATGAAATGCACAGTCTGAACAAATCTAATGGGTATCAAAAGTTTTATTGGCCAGCGGGTCACAACCATTAGAAAATAGGTTAGAGTAAAATGCAGATTGTAGTCTCCTGGGTGTGTATTTTGTAAGGCAGCGGAGGGTTAATTATCAACACAGTCTGATCTGGACTCTGCTGCTGTGCCAGAGCTGTGTAGGTCGGCAGGTCTCTGAGCTCCTTGTTGAAGTCCTCTTTGTAAAAAGGGTATTTTGTCCTTCAGCAGCAGGTAGCACCTCTGCTTTAATCTTGTAGGAGAACAAACAGGAGAGGCACGCTTGCTTAGCTCTTTGCTCAATTATTTATATTATATATATATAATATATAATATATATATTATAGCAGCATATGCTATAATGTAAAGTCCTTTGCTAAAATAAAAATAGCCAATCCACACTGACTGCAGGATCTGCCAGCTTGGTTTGTTGGATGTTTATTGCTCACAGTGACAGTTGGCAGCATATGCACAGCATGTTTCTATTACTGACTGCTCGCTGAAAAGGAAGACAAAAAGGCTAAATGGAAAGAAATTGTGGTAAAACATCTCCTCACTCAGGTGGCAGCTCCTTGTCTCAACTAGGTCCTGTGCATTTGAGAACATCTCCATGTGCATATATCCTTCATTCAGTCCTGAAATTTATATCACATTTTTACTCATTTCTGTTAATTGATTTGCCACTGGCAGGCTTTGAAGTGGTGCATTTTTCTCTTATCATATGAGCTCATCAGCCAGCCGCTTGTACCTGCTGCTCTGTCTGCTGCTGCTAACTACATGCTAATGGTGCGATCTGAATCTGGGGGGGATCAGGATGAATTTGTAAATTGTGCTCGTGCCAGGAAAATGAATGCAGCTTACACAGATCACAAAGAGAGCAGCTGCTTTTAGACAAGATGAATCAGAACGTTACATATTACTCTGGGGTAATAAATTATATTTCCTCCCTTGAATTTTTTTTGGAGGCATGTGATTATGTGGCAACTATAACATGATAAATGTTTTCAAAGCCCTCTGAGATGGAATAAAAAGCAACAGATTTACTATTTTTGAGTAGGTTTATGTTTTAACACATTCAATTCTGTTATGTGTTTATTTTGGAGGTCTTTTCGCATATTGCATCCTCATTAGAAGGCAACACATTTAAATATTTTATAAGGTTTTTTTTCTCTTTCTTCTAGCTGTTAATTATGAAGGTCTTCTCAGCAGCAGGGAGCAGAGTTCTACATCTTAAACGGTTATGTATTAAATATATCCAGAGCAATTGAATAATATGAGAGTAAATCAAGACAACTTGAAATTCTAACATGATGTGAAGTAATGCAAACTCAAGGATGTTTGTTATGAAAGAGCAATTTAAGCTAGTTTTAAGTATGGATGTATTTTGTGTTTGTTTTAAGCTTGTAGGAATATGATTAAGACATAAAACAACAGGCTGAAGGCATAGGTTCTGTGTTTAACAAAAATTCAGAAAAGAGTCAAACTGATGAGCAGAAGTGCGGATTATTTTGAAAGGCACTTCAGTGCCACTCTCTGTGCCATTTCTGTGGTACCAGGACAGCCAGTGCCCTTCCACAGTGCTTTTCCCTCTCCTGTCCCCCTCAAATCAAGCCTGGAGCGGATGTCTGGGGACGCTGCACCTGGAAGAGCACCTGGGGGCCACGGAGCTGCCCTCCCATATCAATACCAGAACACACAGCCCAAGGATTTGAGTCCTTTTCCCATGAAGAGTCCAAAATGTGCTGGACAGGGCAAACTGATTTGGTGATCTTGGAAAAAATCTTTCTCCAAAGTCTTAATCTTTTCTGACTACGTCATAGATTTTCTTTCATGTAATAAACCACTGGTATTAGAAACTTTTCTTACTTGACCTCACAAGGGATAAACAACATGAAAGGGCCTTACCCTTGTTATATTTAACCACAGAAGACTTCTCCAGACGCAGTGGCCTAAGCAACATGCTGAAGGTGTGACTGAGAAATGCAAGGAATGCCCTGTGGTGAAAACAGAGGGCAGCAGGTTCTCCAGGAGGTACTGCAGCCCCAGAACATCCCAGACAACGTGAGAACCACCATGGCGTGTCTTCGAGGTATCTTAGCCCACAGCCATTTTCTCAGCAAGATCTATGTTTAACCTTTTAGGGACACAGCAGTGAAATTCACTCTATAGATTTTTGTACAACTCATCAGTTAAAAGAAAAAAAGAAACTAGTTATTGAAAGCCATTTTTTTTTTTTTTATTAGAAGGTTGGAGCAAAGGGCAGTATTCAAGCACACGAAAAGTATGAAAAAAAAAGTAAAGCAGGTCTTCATTAGAGATGGCTTTTCTCAGTTCTATGAACCTGCCTCCACTTCCCGTCCCCTGCAGCTGCCTCTCTTTAGAGGACAGCTGTGCCACTCTGTGCAATTGCTTCTGGCTGGAGGACATTCCATTCACATACAGTTCTTCCCAAGCCACAGTTTCAGAGGGTGAGTTCTGCTTTTGAGTTTCAGGATTTGGGTGCTGGCCACATCTGAGTGAGCTTTCCTTGTTCCTGCACACACATCACAGCTGGATGATGATGCTCTGAAATGTTTCACATACTGAGGGAATGTACTGCTATTAGAGAATTACTATGGAAACACAAGTACCTCCAGAGACAACCATATTTCATTTAGTTTTTGTGTAACTATACTTTGTGTAGCCTTGCAATGTAGTACTGCCTCCTAGTAAGAGGCCATAAGCTTTGCAGTTTGTCAGGGTTGCTCTGTCTGAACTTATCCCGAACTTCTCCTGACTTGAGGGTTCAGACAAGCATGGAAGAGCGAGCACACCCCCAGGAAATGGAACAGAAGCTAAGTACACATGTTACAATGTTAATTCTATTACTGCTATTATTATGACCTTTTCTGTAATAATAACATCTAAACTAATAATAATTATTGAATTAGACTGAAGATTTACATTATAATAAAAATATTTTCTTGGCTCTACTTATAAGGCATGCTTCCCCTTTGCCCACAAACAAAACTTTGAGCATAACGATTTGTTATTTCATGGACAGAAAATGAAAGGTTTATTGGCGTTTTGTGAGACAAGCCCTCTGAGCTCATAGCCCCAGTACCTAGGAAGACTGCATGGCTGCACCAGAGCTCGGTATTTCCAGTCATGAGCTGCCCTGGAAAGCTATGACTGTTGGTGACTTTGGGGGCCACAGGATGGAGAAAAAGAGAGATTTATCTTCAATATTTTGGCTAGTAAGCTCAAGGCCACCAGATATTATAATAATTATGTCAACCCTTTTCTTCAGGAAAGGGAAGACATGGCGCTGCCTGTCTGGGGCCTTGGGAGAGAAAAGGTTTTGTCACTTCCACAGTTCTGCACTGAGAGCCATCATCCATATGAATGCTGCAAGGTCAAAAAACAACTTTCTTATCACTGAAAACAAGATGCTGAAGTCACAACAAGGTAATCAAAAGGAAATTTTGGCCATAGGTGAAAGAGCTGTGCTTCCATTTGGGAAAAATATATGCTTATATGTTAAAATGAATTCAAATCTAAGAAATACTGTAGTGCTGCTGTAAACATCAGAGGACCAGCAGCCTATTTGAAAAGTCAGGGAAGAGTGGCAAATTCATTATAGCTCTGGCAGAAGGAGGTGGATGTAGGAAGAGAGAGTTTTCATTACAGATACCATCTGGTGGTAGTCTTACCAGGAAATAACTGTAAATTTATATTTTTGAAGGCAGGTTTCCAGCCTAATAGAGCTACTACTTCTGTCCTCTGAGAGCTGCTATCCCTCTGAGAGCACCACGCACCGTGCCACATGCCATGAAAGCACAATTTTACTGTCATGCGAAGTGAGGGCTTTGCTCAAACAGATCATATCAACACAGTCTGCACATATAGCGATACAAGTGTGCACACAGTGTGTGCAGGTAGGGTACACAGCAAGCTTACAGGGAAATGAACCTTTATTTTTTATTGCTTTCTGTTGCCTGAAATACCAGGTCGCCAGCTGTAAATTACGAATGCCTGCACAGTTATGTACACATCCACATGTTCACCTCTATTCAAAGCACTTCAAAAATTACTGCACGTATGACAAACTTTTCTGCATGATAATTGTCATCAGCAGATGTTTTGTGCAGTACTCTGACTATGGATAACTGCCCCCACTGAAACATCCTACTGCATATCCATCCACCGCAAAAGTGAAATTTTCTTCTTTTTCTGCTCCAAATATATACAAAATTTAAATTTAGTCCTGATTTTCAGTTTCTAGATCCAAAATTAATTACACTATCCTATGCACATACTGGAAGACCCATGGACGTTGCTTTGAGAAAGCATCAGAATTTACTCTGACAGTTTCAGGATCTATACTGAGTGTGGCAGGTTTAGATGTATTTCTCAAAGAAATTCACTTGTATTAGGATTAATAGGATGCAAACAACTAGAACACGTGCCATCTAGCCTGAAATATGTAATTTACATCTACATTAACCTCAGAAAGATGCACTCACTAAGTTGTCTTTCTCTGGGAGGAAGAAGAGTTCAAGTCTGTCTTATTAAGTAGGCAGTAATCAGATTAAAAAATGCAACATTAAATGTAGCATTATCTTTGTTTTGGATTTAAATGAGGAGGTTAAGAACAAAATAAATACAAGTCTATTCTATCAGGACTGACATTAATGCATTATTTATTCCTTACTCAGGCCATCCTCCAAATCCTGCCTTTGTTTTGGTCCTGTTAGTGTTTTCCTGATCTAAATGGGTTGATAAAGTCACCACTGAGTTGTAGCTGATATAGAAATGCTCTCTTCTGTTCTTCTTGGGAATCTGATGCAGGCTAGCTTCTGTGAGTGTCTTACATGCATTTCCATTAGATTTGAAAGACTCCATTCCACCTCCTAAATCTGTTATGTTTTGAAGTACTAATGCAGTTACTGTCATGATGGTCTAAGACTATAAGACAAGTAGTGTCCATAAATGAAGCCCCGTCACTTGAAGAAAAGACACTGAACATTTCGTAAGGTTTGGGAATACCCAAAAGCACATGCTTTTCACCAGTTGCATTACTTTCTGTATAAAAGTTTCGCCTCTTTCTTCTTCGCATTTTAACAGCAGTCACACACCTGAAGAACACAAAGCGTAAGGAAATTCTGTGTTCTTACTAGGTGAAAAAGCAAGTATTAGAATCTCAGCTAAAACAGAAGATCTTCTGTTCTGAATTCAAGCTCATGCGCTTAGTTGATACTTCATGCCAACACGAAGTAAATCTTATGAGGAATGAGATGGCTGGACTGAGATGGTGATACACCAATCCATAAAGCCAAAACTGAATATAGGAGTGTGATGAATGGTATGTTGAAAACAAAGTATGCCTTACCATTGCACACTGCTGCACTTCTGAGTTAGCCCACTTTGTATTTCACATAAGTATTCACTGGCCAGATATATAATTGGATATCAAAGAGAGAAAGCTTCAATAGTAACATATTGTAAATTTGTGTAAGCAGAGCATTTATTTAAAAAAAAAAAAACCCGCATCTTCCCAGGGCTAAATTCACAGCTGAGGTGGAATTTCGAGCCAAAAGCAATCTGAAAAGAAAAGAAGATACTCCTTCAGAAATGCAGAAAACTCAGGCTCTGAGTTGGTTGTGCTCCACTTATGAACCACTATAAGAAGACATCACGTCTGCTCCCGGTACGGAAATGCAGCTTGGCATCTGATGCATGTGAGTCTCTTTCCAGCTCCAGCTGGAAATTCAGTAGCTGGGATGAAGCACAGCACTACAACCACTGGAAAAATACAAACAATGATTGGCAGTTTCTGGCTAATGGTTCCATAAAGCCCCATTCCTCACCTCACCATTAAAACAGTCAATAGGCACCTTAGTGCATGAGGTGGAGGGTATCATTCAGAGCAGGAGAGAGAGGTTCTGCTGGAGGACCACTCTCCATAGGCTCAGTGCAGCACCCACACAGATCTCATCAAAACCAATGTAAAAAAGCTGCAAGACACATCTAATGGCTAATTTACTAAGCAAATCTTTTCCTTCTCAATAATTTTTTTCAGTAATGTCCATTATCAATATTTGGTCCTGTCAAAATAACTGTATACTGAAGACATGTGTTGACGCTGTAAGTGGAACATACACATGGGCAACTGGACATCCCAAACTGAGGCAGAAACTAAGTCATGTGGCACTTTCTGTGCAATCTGTGCTGACAACTAAAATGTGTACTTTTTTATGGACACATGAAAAATGTGAAGTTATTCTCTAGTATTTCTAGTTATTCTATTGCTGTTAATGTATGGGGAACATTTTAGAGAGCATGAATCTTGCAGGGACTGGCAAATATTATCTACTAGCTGTTGAGTTTCCTGCATTAATGGATTGGCTGCTCTCCAGACTGAACCTCCTGTATGAAAATAGACAGATTTGTAAAGAGGTTACTCAGCAAATTCCTCATTTTCAACAAAGAAATTAACACCTTCCCAAATCTTTGCAGTGTTTGTGTTACAATGGCAGATGAGTACCCAAGAGGAAACAACATTTGCGGACAGTGCTAAATCCTAAATTAGTTTCTCTGAAAAATTCAGTTATCACAGATGGCTTTACATTTTGTTTTTTGGATACTAACAATGCTCTAACTTTTGACCTTAAGCAAAGAGGAAAGCATGAACAGTTGTGTTGTTTATGGAACATGGATTTAATCTTATACCCTGAAGTAATAACATGTGCAAGATCTGGGGAGGAATGGCAGAGGCAGAGGAAAGTGAGGAAAGGAGCAGGACTGAAAAATATTCAGAGGTATACACTGATCATAAACACATTCAAGGACATGGCCATCCCCTGTGAATGGATCTGGATAGGCTGATGAGTAAGTTCATGGTGTCTGTTAAGAAATTGTATTTTGTTCCTGCCAGAAGTTATTTGCTTCCACCGAAGTTATTTCCCTTTGAAGTTGTTCCTCACTTCATAGTTACTGAAATAAAAAAGAATGAGAAACAAAAGTAGGAACCTTGCCTCGGTGAGGTGGCAATATCTCTGAAACCACAAATGATAAATGCCCGGAAACTTTGGAGGAACGTAAAATCATAACCTGAAGTTTTAGGATAGATGTTCCCTAATCAGAACTCAAAACTAAATATTTCTTCAGCTTTGCACACTTGAAATCCTAAGTTGAATCCTCATAACAAGTTTGAGGATCATTTCAATTTAGATGTGCAGGAATCTCAGCTGTGCTGTGTGTTAGGATGCCGGACATAATAATTTTTTAAGCAGTAGGGAAATTTAGTTTGTCTTTTTTAGATAATTTTTCCATTTTCTGGCTCATTAGCAGCATCTGCTTTCATTTTGCATAGCAAATAATGCTTGTGCAATTGCTGTTATTAAATTTGAAAAATAAAAACTACAAAAGTGATGCAAACTTTGCAACTAATTGCAAACACATTCATTATAGATTATAAAACTTGGTATGTGCTCAGTAAGGTCATAGTGCTAGTTCAGAAGTTTTTAGTGGAAAACCGAAGACTTTGGAAAGTATTTGTAAGAAGCATTACTAAACTGAAACAACTCCAACCAAACTTGGGCACTGCATTAAACAGCATTTTGATGTGCATAAGTTGGCATAAGAAGAAATTATTTTGGATGCTTCCTATGTTAACTGGGTGAAATGAAAAACCTACTCCATGCTAAACGCAACAATTTAAACACATTTCCATACATCTTGTTTATAATTTGGAACATGAAGGATGAAGCTGAGTATCTGGAAAATTATTCGGCATGTAACTTGAGATATAGGTATGGTTCAAATTTCACCTGTGTATGAGAGAGATTTCAAGCTTAAAGATGATTAAATGAAGAGAAAAAAAAGCAAAAGTAAGGCATATCAACTGCACGTTACATTCAAACAGGGCCTTTTAGGAGTGGGAGCTCATCTCCAGTGCATACCTGGGCAGGAAGATGAGTGGAAACAGCCTTTAACAGCTGCGAGACAATTTGGATGACTTCAGGAGCCAGAGCCATCCTGCTCCACCTCATGCTGCAGATGCAATCACGTTTCCCCTTAGGCAGGAGTACTTGTTTCATGTTGATTAATATTTACCTCGTCATTTAAACTGTGCCTGGTTAATATGTGTAGAGAATGCAGATGTATGCAGTCAGACACCAGAATGAGCACATAAGATCTAGGCCTCTGTCTCTATTTCTTGTGGTTTTCTTTTGGCCCTTTATCCTTCCTGAAGTATCTCCAATAACAGAGATCTTCTACTTGCAGCAGTGTTCCCCCAGCACTGGAGAAGGAAAAGAAAGCCAAAAGAGGCTGCAGGAACCCCCTTGCTGGCCTGTGAAGAGTCATATACCAGAGGAAGTGCCTCTTAGAAACACCCCTCCTTAGTAAGCTGCAGCTTTGCAGCCCCAAGCAGCTGGCAAGTCTCATTCTGCTCTCTGAACTGCTTCTTCCATGTTTGGCTCACTGCTTCCAAGAACACTCTGTCAGGCACCTGAGATTACTGCTACTATCAGTATTCAAGATTACCATCATTTACCAAATTATTCTGTCTATGTCAATATCTTATCCCCAGAACCTTTCACATATAGAAAACTATGGCATGCTAAGAGGTTACTAGGACCAAGAATAAATTCTGTTTTGCCATCCATACAGATCAATCATATTCAGGTCTTATGTAAGTTAATCCTATCTGAATGTCTTCCCTACATGCGGAACACATAGAACTCCTTCAAAAAGATATTAGAAAGATTCTAGCCATTCAGAAACGCTCCTTGAAAATATGAATGCAGGACTTTGGAAATGAATACTCTCAGGAATGTATACAGCAAGGACAGGGCTGAATATATTTACAATGACTATTTCAAAGCAACTTTTATGTGCCGTGGACAGAGACATGAAATGGGTCAAGAGAGTCTTGACACTAACTGTTCTGGCAGAGATGAGTGATGGAAGAAGTGAGGCAGTGTAATGGAGGGAGTTCATTTCATTCCTAGTTCACAATAAACTAGAACTTAACTTCTTTATGAGTTGGCTGTTGGCAAGGAATATGAAGTTGGCATATCAAGAGCACCTGAGGACAAATCTGAAATACAAATGCTACCTCATTAAAGCAGTTCAATAGACCCAAAGCATATCAGATTATACCTATAGAACCAAAGTACAGGTAGTATTTCAATTTTTCAGTGCCTTTGACACTGATTAAATTCTGCCTGTGGTATGCAAACAGACCCAGCTGATGGAAGAGCTATCACAATCCCTATGAATCCAGTAAATTTTTTCCAGCTCGCCAGTCCAGCTAACCAAACATCTGGCATCAGAATGCATCCAACTTCTAAGCAAAGGCCAAGGATAATGCTGCTCAGAGACAGATGGGATCCATCCCCCTACAGATGGTGAAGGTCCTTTTTCAGCAATGGCTGGTTGAGATGATCTCACTTAGCTGACAGCACATCAGACCCAACAGCTGGATACCAGCTCAGCAGGTACAGGAGTGGCAGGACAACTCTAAGGAGGTGGAGGCACATCTGGAGCTTGTGGGTCCAGCTGCTGTGATATGTGGCGGGGCAGCTTGTTCCCTGGGAGCAGGGATGCTGCTGACTCAGGGATCCACTGCTGCCTCTGGACAGCTGAGTTGAGGTTTGTGATCTAAATCCTGCTGTGTTTGTTTTGCCCATACAATGACACTGCAGTGAATTACAGCAATAAAGATGACCTCATGAGGTGCAGTGCATAGAGACCAAATGCACTCACAAGTGGGCACCAAGGCAGTTCTCGTGATGGGAAGGTTCAGCTGGTAACAACACCAGTATGCTGAGGTAGTCAAGAACCAAATAAAACTACCACATTCATCTTATTTGCATTCACTTAAAGAACGTTCCTGTATGGTTTTAGCAATGAATGGATTGAGTTGAGTTTTGAGGAAGGACACTTTAAAATGAAATTGTTAGAAGACCTTTATTGGGCAAGTTTCTATAATAGTGTCCAAAAGAGATATTAAGTACAGAATTAAATACAGATTATTCAAAGAAATAATCTGGACTTGGACCACGATCAATAAATATTATCAGTTAATGTTAAACAAAGGATGATTTATGTAATTGTTCACTTGGTGCATGCAATACTCCAGACAACTGAATAGGAGTCAGGATACAGATATTTTTAAAGTTCATGCCCTAGATGAGAGGCATACACAGAAAATTTTGTGATTTGGTCATGCAGAAGAACAGCCAGCTTTGACAATTGGATGATACTTTGTTGATTATGTGTATGATTTGTCAAATATTTGAGGTGTTCCAGGAGGGGAGGTAACCCAAGCCATTCTGTCTATATTGAATGAACATTAGAGAAGAAACATCAGCAAGAAAAGCACCAGCAAGGACACAGGATCCTGGACTTTCAGAGAAGATAAAAAAGACAAGGTGACCGTGTCCTGTGAAATTAGAGTCTATAGAGAGAAGCTTTAACATATATGGCACAGAAGTTCACCTTAGCAGAGGCATCTCTAGTGTGCAAAAGGCCTGCAAGCATATTTAGGATACAACTTTCCTCCTAAACGTAATCAGATTGCATAAACCCAGATATTCAGTGCAGTGGTAACTCCACCCTTCATCGCTGCTCACAGGAGTATCTCTACAGATTTAATGGCCATTTGGGGCTACGATAAGCTACTGCAGCTGCTAGAAGCACACAGGGAGTTGTGACATCTCCAAGGTACAGTGTCCACGTTGTTTATGGCAAGGAGTTAGGATATTGCACATCTTCTCTTTGCATTTGGTTTGCATTTGCAAATGGCTGACAATAAGCAATAAAAATAAGAACAATGTAAAGCAATTAACAAAATCATTAAGCTGACAAGGTAGGTGAGTAAAACAGATGCAAAGATAAGTGTGTTTTGAAGCCTTTCTTATCATGTAGTCAATCTGATAAAAGAGACAAACAAATTTTTGTTTCCACTAACTTCAGTTAAAAAGATCCTGTAAAAGGACTATTTCTGAATCAGAGAAAATTGGGATTGTATGGAATATCTTTGCATATCATCATAATTGCAACACAAGGCTGGGATCATACAATGGACAAACCTGACAGATTGTGTCAAATTTGTGTTGCCTATTGATATCTCACATGGAAGCTTTCGAAATTTTGGAAGAATAGACGTGCTTGACATGGCATCTCCACTGGACTTGCTGCTTATAAAGGATTATGCACCTTCTTTGCCCCATGAGTAATACTGACAAAACATTTTTTTTTAATCTGACATTGGCTTCCTATTATAATTTTCCTTCCTTCCATATTCAAACAGGTTTTCCCTGCCAATAGGAAATCAGTAGAAAATCTGTGATCAGCTGGAAAAAGTAATTAAAGAAGAGAATTAGACAATTTTAATGTATAGAAGAATAAACTTTCCTGGAATCTGACCGCTAGCAAAATCCTAGCTTGCAACTGCCTTCATGTCCTGTTCTAGCAGTGTAAGTGGGACACGGAAAATACAACAGTTTTATGAAGAGCGGAAATTCTAGCTAGAAAAGTTTTTCACATTTTGAAGTTTGACTTTGCTTTAAACTGGATAAAAGCCCAAAAATTCAAGTTTCTTCCTAGTACCTAAATGCCAAAGCATTTTCCAAGCTGCTTGGTTTCAACGTCATATACTTTTCAAAAGCTGTTCCAAAAAGAGAGTGAAAACAACTACATTTTTTCCATTTTTAAACAATTCCTGTGCACCCTTTTTCCTTAATAAAGTATTTTGTTGCAACTGCACACTTCAGAGCAATGTTATTCTGCTGTTCAGTGAGTTTTAAGCAGATCTTTTACATCTCACCACTTCGGATTTCCCCAAACCATTGCTCTCTGCAAATGCAACAGTGGGTAGGGAGGAGTGCAGGAAATGGATTTTTACAATGATTTTAATATATGTTTAAGAAGAGTCTTTTCATAGTAAATACTAGTGTGGTATTTTCCAGGCCAGTACTCAGCCAGTGACAATGGAGCAATTCCCACCATGGCTGTGAGAGCCCCACACAGACTGTGTCCACACCGCAGCCTTCAGCAGCTCCATAGATACCAGGGTGTGGTGCTGAGCAATGTGCAGATGGTAGGCATTATTTATGGACAATTTAGCAAATTAGGCCAGTGCTGCACATGAATGTTGGTGCAGCAGGAGGGCCAGAATAGGGCTTTCCCTTCAGAGCTGTTGCTGCTGACTCAGGACAGTGCCTTGACAGAAGCTCCACTGACTCGGGAGAGCTTGGAGTGCAGGAGGAGATAGCTGAGCACCTGACGTGGTGGGACAAGCCTCCATGATCACAGTACTCTTTGCTGGTAAAGTGTTCACAGCAGTTACTGATCTGTTTGCTTACCATTTGCCACTGGGGTTTGATTAGCAGGTATTTGGTCATACAGTCCTTTGAGATTTGCCTGGTATTGATGGAAGAATAGGAAACAGGTTAATCCTTTAAAGTACTTCAATATAATAAAAGATAAAACTGAAACAGGAATATCCCGCTTCTATTTAAAAGATGAAATTCTATCGGATGGGGAATGCTCTAAATGCCTCACACAGGCAGGATCCTCTGGCACTGACAGGAGCTGAGCCACCCAGGGTGAGAGCTCCTGGATGCAAACCATTTGCTCCTGACACATTCCCCCCTTTTACAATAGTAAGTGTATAATCTGCTTAGCGACTGCAGTGATCTCATAGACGATTTTAAATGGGCTGGGCTGCAGGAAGACTCTGACCCAACGCAGTGTTTACTTTAGCCCATCTGACGGATTGCAAGTCCCCATTAAGCAATCCATTTGGAGTGAAATCCAGCCGGCTCTGATCTCTGCTCCACTAACGAGTTCAGTTAATATGTAAAATGAACGAGGTGAGCTAGAGTTATGTTAGGAAGCAGAAAAAACAGAAGTTCAGTATCAATAGTAACAGAATTAGCTAAGTGATGTTGGTCCAGTAACAGGTTTTGTGATGTTTGTAGAAGTCATTAAAGCATTTGTTTTCATCTGAAAATGGCCTAAGTGGTTGGCAAATATTTTTCCTAAGAACTTGGGATTGAAGAAGGCACGTTCTTATCGCCAGACACAGCCTCTTTCCCCCAGCTTGAGAAATGAGTTAAAGTCAGGCAGTTTACAGCCAGGCAGCAGCTGGGCTGGCTGGTAGTACTGGAAGGGTACTGCAAGGGAAGCCTGGGTGCCCACCTGTATTTCATGAAAACCACCGAGGTTAAGAAAAGACCCAAGCTTCTAGCCCTCCTACAGACTTCAAGCTTTTGCTCCACTGTTTGTTTCTAATACTGCTATACCAAAAGAGAACAGGTCTCATCTGAGGTAAGGCATCTACTGCAGAACTAATATTTTAGGTGGGGAGGTTTTCTCCTAAACAACACCTGTCTAGGAATGTTTTGACTTCCAACAAAGAAGCATATAGGAGATAAGAAAAGTGTATCGCTATACTTAATCTTGAGGTTTCTAAAGATTTTCTGTTTTGAAATGAAATAATTTACAAAGTGCAGATTAAAGTTTTAACAATATGCATAAAAATTAGATTGAGTAAGGAATAAAGACAACACAGTCAGATACTATACTTAGTTGACAACTGATGCTTACCTACAAAAAAGTTGCCCCAGTTCAGCCAGTTCTCCTACTGACTTCCCAAAAAGAACCCTTACAGCCCATGCTCTCCTGGTACTACGAAGCATCATGGCAGGAAGTGAAGGACAAGATTTCAGGTCAGGTCCCTAATGCTATTAAGGAGGTATCCAGCAGTACCTGATGGTGATTCATGCACCCATCAGCAGGAGATGTGACTGAATCAGGATGGCAAGAAGCAAGTGCAGATATCAACCTGAGACTGCACATCCTTACATGTAGCTTTTGGGATCTGCAGGAAAGTGGAGGCTTCCAGGGAAGATGAGATTTTTCATAAAGAAGAAGGTAAAAGATTTGGCCAATGTGTAAGAAAGGGTATGTTCCAATACTACTTCTTTTTAGAGAGTTTTTCTTTCACAGTGTCATTCTTATTTATGCCAGTTACTTGACAGCATTTTTTTTCCATTAGTTTATCCAGTAGAAATGGTGGAAACATCTAAGACTAGTCTGATTGACCAAAAAAAATGTCTGTTTGGGTTCCAGATCAGAAATATATGCTACACAATCACTATAGTGTGAAAGGTTAATGTGTTATTTGAGTGGTATGAATTTGATATCTGCATGATAATTACTGGGATAGCATTTGTTAAAGATAAGGTGACTCAAACTCATGGTTTGTTTCTTACAGGTCCCACACTTGTTGTCATTTCCACAAAAATACTTTTTAAAAAAATTGCTTACATAATCTCATTACTTTACTTAAGAAAGACTCTCTCACAAACTCCTTCCTAATAATCTGTGAAGATCAATGCATAAAACCAACGTTCTCTTCTTTAATTCCTTTCTAAGTTATAAGAAATCTGTTCTGCTTTAAAGAGCAGAAAACACCTTTCAACACCAAGGCAGTACGCAAGTCAAGCTCTCACCCTAGATCAAGAAATCGCTCTGTGTGGATGTGCGGAACAAACCGTACAGCTGCAACTCTATCATCAGCTCAACACCACAGCCTTGGGCTGCCCAGCCCAGGTGGCAGCGGAGGGAACATAACAACGATTAAAGTCAACTCATCACTCTCCTCATCCTCCCTCACTTTCCTCCTTCAGTTGCCTCTGCATTAAAGCTGGTAAAATATTGACAGTCATTAGACAGTTGGCATGCTGAGTCCTGTCACTTTATCATGCAGTGTTAGATGTGTCTATATGACAAAAATGAAGATACAGGTGTGTCATCTGCTAAAATTGTGTTGTCACAGAGACCTGTGTTTTATCTCCTAATAACTGACAGTGGTTAAGAGGTGTTTTTAGTTTGGTTACTAGTATATGTCAAAACATGTCACCACCTATCCACTGCCGTGGTTACCCACAAGAATGAACTCAAACTTGAATATGCCATAATCACATCCGTTGCCTACCATCCCTTGCACCTCTTCTATCTGTTGGACTATTCACTTAGTGACATTTGAGATGAGGAAAAGGATCTTCAGCTCCTTGCTATGGGCTTGTTTAGGGCTATGTATGAGAGTGATGCTTCTCATTGCTGCTGCTGTGTGAGCAAAGAGGGATTAATTAAGAGTTTCAGAACATGGCCATAGAAAAACAGCCATGTGGGTTTGGAAACACTGTCAGTAGGAGAAATAAAAACAATTTTAAAAACCTTTTTTCCTGCTTTGAGGAACCTTTTGTGTTTCATTTACACCTTTTAAATATACCAGGGTCTTGGTATTTGAAGTCTGTTCTTTCAATTTAATGATCATGGGAGAGAGAGTAGCAGAGGACTTCAGTTGTCCATTTACTTTCATTTAGGATTTGTGTTTTGAGGAGAGACTGATGGTCATGATAATACAACTCAGAAGGTTGGCCCAAGCTCTAGTGGCCAACAGGGGACCAAAGTAACAAAGACTGTAACAGCACAGTCCCTTTAACTGCTGTGAGTCCATACATTGTCACCATAATTGGGAAATGAAACTTGCCACCCTGAGTGACAGATCAGAAAGCTGACATTACTATATTGCAGCACTGGATGCATGGGAGATCTCTCCTCCTAGAATGCACACCCAGGAGCTAAAGCACACAGATTATATATTTCAACATGTGAATTTTCATACAATTTCCATGAAGCACCTACTTATTCCAAGAATTGCTATACATGTTAAAAACTAATCTAATACTACACACGCGCTGTGTTAATGTTCGGTTCTTGCAAGAGGACTTTGGTGGTCCCGGGGTTCCACTGGGAGGTGTTATACAGGCAAAAGATGATGTGTTATGTAGGCCAGGTCCCATATTTGGTCAAGAACTTATTTACAAAAACATGGCTGTTGATTAGTTTTCCATTTAACACGTTGACCTTGTGACGGTGCCTATATTATCTACCCTAGAAGGGCGCTGTGTACCTACTTGAGGCTTGTGGAATATTGAGACTCTGCTTTTAGATGCTAGATGTCCTGCTTATCTAGGAAAAACCTTCCCTAGACAGAACGTCAGTTTGCTGAAGAGTTTGAATTAGTTGCTTGAAGGCCCTGAATTTTTTGCCAGGTACTAGCATCACCACATGTTTTCTGCTTTCTAAATTCTCACGTTGTAATATAAGTTTCACACTAAGAATTTTGGCAAGAAGATATAGGATATCCTAATGGTAGAAAGTAAATTTGGAAACTCTGTGTAAATGCAATTCAAACTCTGGATCATATTTTTGCTACAATACAGATAAAACAGGTTTAAAGCTCAAATTTTACAGCCCCCAAGCCTAGTTGCTTTTCTACTAGCACAGAAATAGGTGCCTCTGAATACTCTGATCAGGAAAACTACCACTGTAACAATTCCTTTTAATGGGATGTAGGATTGCTAGTAACAGCATGAAATGCCAAAAAGATCGACAAGAAGGAGCCCAAGAAACATGAAACTAATAAATCACAGCTACATAGCAACATAATCCATAAGTGTCTTTGCCAAGACACAGCCTAATATAAAATGTTACTGCTTTGTCTTCTAATGTGTTTTAAATGCCTTAACCGTGAGAACTGTGCTGCTTACCCACGAGGTTATATATTTTACTGCATAATGATTCTCAGCATAATGGAAGATGTGCATCTGGTAAGACTTTCATATATTGAAATAGTTCCTAAAACTTCTCAGGATACATATAATTCAGCCTCTTCAATATGTGTATGAGGAAACAGTTCTTTATAGAACTTCCATAGATTTGAAAAACTTAGAAGAAAACTTAGAGTTAGAAAAAGTTAAAGATGAAAATAACCAGAAGTGAGATACATCGTGAAGAACAAAAATTCAAACATTTAACAAAATAACACGGCAGAAAGATTGAAAGATTAATCTGAAATTAGGTAAAACTAGTATTAGGTCATTTTGCTAAAATGACCAACATCCTAACTAGATGCTGGATTCAGCCAGCGCACATTACCTGTGTGTTGCATCACTTCCTTTTAGCAGCAGCTTCACTATTGTCTTCACATGTTAATTATGAAAATCTGAATACAAAAACAGAAGTCTGAAGCTTCACCGTAACCACATCTGCCATCTTCTGCAATGCTGCTGTAGAATAAGACAAGTCTTTCACTTCTAACAACAGACATTATGTTTGCAAAAAGTTACTTATGTTTTCACCCCAGTTTGGGGTATGTTTTGACTTATCATATCAAGTATATTATCATTGCTATTATAGTAAGAAGAATTAATTCTTTATTTATCTCTCCAAATGTTTTTATTAACCTTTCATGAATAATAGACTGTTTAGTAGAAAAAAATGTAGTCATGTGTGTGACTAACTTGGCAGAAAGCATACATATAGTACTCTTACTGAAAATACAGAAAGGTTTAGCTAATTGTAGAATTGACTTGGAATCCAGAGCTCAAAAATTAGTCATAAATTTATGAAAATATTCCACTGCCCTTGGGGAAAACACAAAGCTTATGACTGTAATTAAAAAGATTTTCTATCCCTGCCATTTTCCTACATAAGACCACATTGTTTTAAGTATCACAATCAGTCTCCCTAGTTCCTACACCTTGTATTTTCTGAATATTATTCATTATTTTCCTTGTGACTCTCTCTGTGGGTCTGACATCTCTTGTTCTTGTTGTCCATCATTTCTGGGCACATCAAATCCACAGCAGCTCTTTGGTTTATTTGGTTTCAGGCTATTAACTTTTTTAAATGCATGCACACATGATAAATCCTTCAAAACTTTCTGTCTGGCGGAGCTTCAGGGAAAAGTAGTAGCAGTGCAATCAGTTGCTGCTTCCAGTTTCAAGAGCTGCCCAGTACAAATCTGACACAGGCTGCCCTTTCTGTTAAGTGCACAACTTTTTGGCTGCTGGCAGCAGTCAGATCCTGAGAATGGGAGTGGTGGTCCAGCAGGGCTTGTTGCACCACCTGGGACATCAGAGCAGATATGGCTTCTCTTCTTTCCTCCTTAAGGGGTCTAGTATTTGTGACAGTTACTTCCTCAATTCTGTGTGGTTGAACATGCTGCATGTGTAGGGAAATTCTGTCAAAAAGAGAGGAATGGAGAAATAAATCTGCAGAAATCAGAGCAAAGTATTACATCCAGATTGTTAGTTACCTATCAGTTACTCTCCTTATGCATCTAATAGGCTTGTGAACGTACTTCCAAGTATCAAATTGGTTGATTAAGCTGTAGACCTGTCCACTCGTCAGCCTCCCCTTTTACATTGGCTGCTCTCACTCCATCATTTTCAAGGCCCTTTGGTGGGACTGGTCCAGTAGCTGCCCAATTTCTTGTGCCTAGGGACAGAGCACTCCAGGTTTAGACTTATGGTGCTCTGGCCTGCAGCCAGTATTACTTACAACTCAAGGACTTGTGAAGAGTTCAGTCTGAATGGAAGTACACAGACTTAATCTCATTAACCTAGTTTTGAGTATCAGAGCTGCAGAAACAATCCATGTAAGTCCTAGGGCATCTTTAGAAGATGAGTCAAAGGCTATGCCTGTCAGCCAAAAAGAAGAAGGCCAGGAGTGAATCTGAACACTGGCAGCCTGATTGTCTGCACTGATTAACCGCTGGCTCAGCTCAGGGCTCCTCCAGCCAGTTCCCTCCCAGGCAAGCCGTGGACACAAGCAGGGATAGGGCTGACTCCGGGGACCACTCCCAAAAGACAAATCAAATAAAGTGGTGCTTGAGAGGCACCAAACAATTGTGTTTGCTCTTCAGCACGAGACTCTCAAGTTCAAGCACCACTGGCAACACAACAACTCATGGTGGCCAGGATTTTTGTTTGCATCCAGACGTTGCCAGTTGTGACTTGAAAGCAAGGAAGAATACTCAAAAACAATCAAAATGATGATGCAAAATCTGATACGGGCTGTCAAGCACACCTGACAGGAAAGGAGAAAAGAAACTGATATTTCTGAGTTAAGCCTAGACATGACTAACATGACTCATTCCTGGTTTCTTACCACATGCTCAATAAGATTACATTTTAATTAATTACTGATTAGTAATTACTGTTTTATCACTGATCATGTTTCTTTTCAAAGGAAATTACAGATGGCCAGAGTCATCATTCTTCATTTTTATAGGCATGTGCATTTGCCCAGGTGTTAAGAGTAAAATGATTTAGACTCTTTAGATAGTGGTAGACAATCTTTATCTACCACTATCTATCACATTTATCTTTAGATAATCTTTAGATAGTGGTAAAATAATTTTTCATAAGGCACAGCACGTAACTCTTCAAAGAGCCTTCACCCACCACTGAGTTTACAAGGTATAGTCTAATACTGATAAGTTGGAGTCAAAATCATGCTACTTTTAACTCCAGCCACAACAGACAAATTCTACAAATTCCATTTTATAACTAAGTTTTCAAATCGTAGTGTGGTTCTGGTTATCACATCCCACATCCCAAATAAAATCACTATTTTCAGTTAGAAAGGCTGGTAGAAATGTTAACATCTTCAAGACTCTCAAAAAGCAGCAGGTGTGAACTAAACTAAACAGGAATTTTTCTGATGAATATAAATATTTTTGGGAGAGGGAAGAGAGAAAGGGAAAGGAAAAGAAGCGTTCTTCCTGATCTCTGCAGGGAAGGAAGTGATATTTTCCTAACTAGAAAACACACGTTCACAGTTCACAGTTCTATTTGAAGCCAATTACTGTTTCAGTTAGGAGTTGAAAACTCAAGCTTTAGACAGTACCTGTATTAGCAAGCTCCTCATCCAAAGAAGTAGTGACATTGAATCTTCAGAGTTAAAATATGGACACAACAGAGAGAAACTTTTTGATGGCATTCCAAAGACAGTTTGGAATCTTGCTGTGGTGTGAGGGATTCTCCCAAGGGAAAGTTCCAAGTCTGTAGGGACTTCAGGCTCACAGCATGATGGTTTTAAAGATAACAAGCATGTTTTAAGTAGGGAGATCATCATTAACAAACATTGCCTCTACACCTATATAACAAGGGGAAGCGTAGAGTCTTGCATCTGGGCAAGAACAACCCCAGGTACTAGTATAGGTTGGAGACTGACCTGTTGGAGAGCAGCGTAGGGAAAAGAGACCTGGGGGTCCTGGTGGACAGCAGGCTGACCATGAGCCGCACTGTGCCCTTGTGGCCAAGAAGGCCAATGGCATGCTGGAGTGTATTAGAAGGCGTGTGGTTAGTATCTTCTTCCCCCCTGCTCTGCCCTGGTGAGACCGCATCTGGAATATTGTGTCCAGTTCCAGGCCCCTCAATTCAAGGACAGGGAACTGCTTGATGCAGAGCCACGAAGATGATTAAGGGAGTGGAACATCTGCCTTATGAGGAAAGGCTGAGAGAGCTGGGTCTTTTTAGCTTGGAGAAGAGGAGGTTGAGGAGTGACCTCATTAATGTTTATGAATAAACATATATATAAAATAATATTTCTATATTACATATAGATAAAATAAAAGGCTGTGTGTCAGGAGGATGGAGCCAGGCTTTTCTCAGTGACATCCAATGAGAGGACAAGGGGCAATGGGTGAAAGCTGGAACATAGAAGGTTCCACAAAAATATGAGAAAAAAATTCTTCACGGTGAGAGTAACAGAACACTGGAATGGGCTGCTCAGAGAGGTCGTGGGGTCTTCTTATCCGGAGACATTCAAAGCCCACCTGGATGCATTCCTGTGTGACCTAATCCAGGTGTTCCTGCTCCAGCAGGACCCTTCCAATCCCTGACATTCTGTGATCCTGTGATTCTGTGATCTATAGAAGAAACTATTTGCCATCCCAGCAATCAGCTGATTGATTGAATCAATCATTCTTGCACCTCCTCCCTTTCACAGAAGAAGACAGAAAGTCATAATTCAGGCTTGCAGCATTTCTCTTCTCTTTCTGCTTGTTTTCATTCCTGAACAGATCTTCTTGCTCCTACCTCAAATATGTTCAATCTATTTTATTTTACCCAAGGAGCAATCACTAAGGACATGCTGTTATCTTACTGTGGACTGGCAATCAAAGCAAGTCATGTAACAAAAGTCAAAGCAATTAACTCCTCAAAACCATAGTCTTTCAACTATTTCCGAAGAAGGATTCATGAAGAGGAGAAGGCTTGAGCATCCTTCCAGCAAAGGAAAAGGTCACTCTTTGAGACTGTGCTTGTCACCTCACTTGGGTGCCATAAAAAAATGTGCATGGGTCTAGGTATCAGAAATTCAGTTTGCATTTAGGAAGCAAAATGTTGTAAATTGTTTGCATTTGTAGGTAATAGTATTTAAGAAATGGCCTAAAACCCAAGAAAATTGGCAAGGATGTGAAAATGGAAGCTGCATGGTGAAGAGTTGATGAGCTCTGGGAGGTGAGCAAACACACCCATTTACAGTGAGACTTGGCATTAAATGTACCTAATCAATCAAAGGGCTCCAACATTCTTATTTGAAAAAGGACATGAACAACATTTCTGTAAAACTCAAAAGAAGTGGAACCTCTCAAGAGCAAAGAATGCAAAGGAAATGAAGAATTTGAGGGAAAATTCTGTGAACTGGCCCTGAAGAATGAGGCTGAGGAAATTTCAAGAGGAAATGAAAAATAAGAATGAGGAGGTACAGTGAAAAATGATTGCAAGAATGAGAGCTCAAACCTTGACTTTCCTGCAGGCCAGATGACTTACGTCATTGGCTTCAGCTGAGCCAAGAGTTCACTGAAGGAGCACTAGAGCTGTTAGCAGTCCAACCAAGATTATTTGGTGGAGGAAAGGATTTGAGGCAAACAGTCTTAACATGTTAAAAGCCGCAAGGAAAACAGAAGTTTTTTGAGCCATAGCAAAGTTCCACTGTGCTGAGACTTTCAGGATTGGGAATAAAAAATAACAATTTCTAGCTTCATCTCTATAATCCGCTGTCCTGCTGACACACAAGAAGGCACTGAGGAAGATCCCTGGAACTTCTTATTTTCCTAGGAGCGAGAGATAGCCAATGTCCATTAATATATTTTGACCTAGGTGACATACTTGGTGTGATTTTAGAGTGCTTCTGAAAAGCAGATTAGCAGTTGCATCAGTTAGAAATAGCTTGAAAAACACCACCGGTACAACAGGAAAGGGAGCCTGAGGTGGCAGCTGCCTGCACACTGTCAGGGCATTTTGGGGCAGGCAGTTCTGCTGTGGTACCACTATTTATGCTCGTGGAGGACCTGAACTTTGCAAATGCAAGTGGCAAATGCAGATGTTTCCTGGATGCTGAAGACTGCAAGCACATTTTTCAGTGGTCACCAATCTGCAGAGGAAGGAGAGAAATTTCAGAAGAATTTTTATGAAGTTATAAATATGCAAAGACTAGATGACCTGGTAGCTTTGAAAAGTTTGCCATGTGAGCATTTCAAACCTTTATTTTTTTCCCAACATAAAATATTATTTCTGCTGAATCTTTGCCCATTTATTTTCTAAGACAATCTCCCCAGTAAGGAGTAGGGAATATATCTTTATTCTGCAAATCTGTCAGCATGAAATTTAAAAATATTTTGAAAACATGTATCCTTTTCTTTCTGTTCCCTACTAGCAGCAAATACTATCATCTCTTTGGATCTTCATGGAGTGAGAAGGGTAACATCAAAGTAAAGAATCTGATCACTTATATTTCTACACTGTTAAGAAAATCTCAAAGCAAGCAAAAAGGTCACTGACATATAACTAGATGACCGTGACAAAATAAGCCCGACTTAAACAACAGGAGGATCTGACCAGAAAAAGGTGAATTTGCAAAGCATTATAACAACAATAAAAAAAATAACAACAATAATAAATACCTCCCTGTTATAATCAAATTAACAGATTTGCATTATGTTTTTATTAGGTTCAGATGATTTGTTTCAGCTTCAGAGATTTTTGAGACATAGCGTGTAACTCTTGTGCTAATTATCAGATATAAATTACATTCATTCTTGTTCCTTTAGCAATTGTCACATTAAAAATTTACAACATATTACCTTCCACTCTACTTTATTGATCATAGTCTGTCTCATACATTATGGAAAATTAATTCATTTTCAAAAAGTTGCTGTGGTTTGGCTAAGAGGGAGAAAGTGTTTTTCATGGCATCTATAAAACATTTTCCTCTCTATTTAGCAAAAACATTTACTGGAATTTGCAGAGAAGGAAAAATGAGCCAAGTTAGAAAATAGATGCTTGGCAGAGTGCTCTGTACATGCATCAAGGCAGGAAGATTGTTCCTTTTGTGAAACAGTCTAGCTCATAGAACAGAAAAGAAGAGATTAAAATAGCCTCTGAGGAATTGTCAGAGCTTTAACTTAAAAGGGAGCCTGCTTTAAACCTTTCTGTGTTTGACATGAGTAAAAATTGTCCTTCACTTTTTATCTTCCTGTAGCCTAACTTGTTCCCAGAGTCTTCTCTGGACAGGTGTTGTCAGAGCAGCTCATCCTTGGTGACCAGACCCTGGTAATGGGCGGTGTTAGCAGAGGACAAAGAGGTATCTTGGCGGGGAGCAGCAGAGGAGCCCAAGAGCTGTGGCCAGGCTGGGAGTTGAAAGTTTTCCTAGTTGAAACAATGCCACTGGAAGAGAAAAAGGCTGTTATGAAATTGTTGCAAATGCAATGCCTAAGTATAAATGACATGCCATTATCAGTCTCACCTCTGTGCCAGGAAAGAGCATGCAGCAGATCCTCCTGGAAGCTATGTTAAGGCACATGGAAGGCAGGGAGGTGATATGGGCGAACCAGCATGGCTTCACCAAGGGCAGGTCCTGCTTGACCAATCTAGTGGCCTTCTATGATGGTGTCAGTGCATCAACAGATAAGGGAAGAACCATTGATGTCAGCTATCTGGACATCAGTAAGGCCTTTGACATGGTTCCCCACAACATCCTTCTCTCCAAATTGGAGTGAAATGAATTTGATGGGCAGACTGTTCGATGGACAAAGAACTGGCTGAAGGATTGAGTCCAAAGAGTGGTGGTCAATGGCTCCATGTCTGGATGGAGATCGGTGATGAGTGGTTTCTCCCAGGGGTTGGTGCTGAGGCCAGTACTCTTTAATACATTCATCAGTTACATTGATGGTGGGGTTGAGTGCACCCTCAGCAAGTTTGCTGATGACATCATGATGTAGGGTATGGCTGACACACCAGAGGGACAGGATGCCATCCAGACAGACCTAGACAGGCATGAGCAGTGGGCCCAGGTGAACGTCATGAGGTTCAACAAATCCAAATGCAAGATTTTGTAGCAGGGTTGAGGCAACCCCCATTACCAATACAAGCTGGGGGATGAAAGGACTGAGAGCAGCCCTGCCAAAAAAGACCTGGGAGCACTGGTGGATAGGAAGCTGGACATGAGTCAGCAATGTGTCCTCACAGCCCAGAAAGCCAATCGTATCCTGGGCTGCATCAAAAGAAGCATGACCAGCAGGGCAAGGGAGGTGATCCTACCCCTCTACTCCCTCCTACCCTCTGCGCTGATGAGGATTCACCTGGAGTACTGCCTCCAGATGTGGAGTCCTCAGTACAGGAGAGACATGGACCTGTTGGATCATGTCCAGAGGAGGGCCACAAAAATGATCCAATGGATGGAACACCTCTCCTACAAGGACAGGCTGAGAGAGCTGGGGCTGCTCAGCCTGGAGAAGAAAAGGATCTGAGGTGACCTGATAGTGGCCTTTCAGTATCTAAAGGGGAGCTACAGAAAAGAAAGGGATGGACTCTTTAGCAGGGTCTGTAGAGATAGAAGGTGAAATGATTTCTATCTCAAAGATGGTAGATTTAGGTTGGATATGAGGAAAAAGTCTTTAACAGTGAAGGTAGTGAGGCACTGGAACAGATTGCCCAGAGATGTGGCTGATGCCCCATCCCTGGAGACTTTCAAAGCAAGGCTGGATCAAGCCCTGGGCAACCTGATTTAGCTGTGCATGTCCCTGTTCATTGCAGAGGAGTTGGACTAGATGACCTTTGAAGGTCCCTTCCAACTCTAAGGATTCTATGTTTCTCTGTTTCTTTAAGTATAATTACACAAATGTGGACTCACCTTACCTCCATGAGCACTAAAAACTGCCTATTCAAATATTTGTTTTAACTATTGAAAGTTTTAAACTATTGAAAGAAATTCAATTTAGACTTTCAAAACTAGGAGTTCCCAAAAACAGGTGTCCCACCCTACCTCAACCATTGTCATTCTTTCCGTCTCTAGTGACCTTGCAGTGTTCATTTGTTTTTCTCTCGCTCTAACCACTTTCAGCAGCTTGCTGTCTTTGTAATAAATTGTACAAAAGCTTTGCTAGCTCTTGAGAGGGGTCTACTTGTTCTTTCATCATCTCTGAAACTTGTCTGTGGCTTGCTCTTTGACACAGTCTGCAATTCCTGCAATGTGTCATGGTCTCCCCAAGCTCCCCACCCCCCAGCTGAGAAAGGAGCAGGCACAGCTTCCTCCCCACAGGTTTATCTGACTTCATGAAGAGAAGCCAAACAGGGCAAGTACAGCAGGCTATTTCACTGCTGCTCAGCTGCACCCTTTTGATGAATGCCGCCACACATTGCACACAGAGTAAGCTGTGAACACACAAAAAGGGAGATGGTATGTAATTTAGCATGGGGTGTACTTCCAGTATACTAAAGGCCCAAGGAAATGATGTGGCTGAAACTAAGCAACCACTAGAGGAAACTCATACCAAGCCAAAAAAAAAGAAAAAAGAAAAAGAAAAAAAAAGACACGCATTTACCACTCAGGGAATTTTTTGTTCAAAAAAAACCCATGCCATATCTGATTTCTTAGTCATAATCCCCAAAGGAGGCTGTTGAAATAAGCATCACAGTAACCAAAATCCTTAGCTGTACTGAAAATAAAGGTCTCAAGACATTCATTTAAGTATTTGTTATGACCTTCCTTATACTGCTCTCTGTATCACCCAGGATGCAACTGCACACTTATCTACTCAGTTAATGCAATTAAATATAACTAAAAGCAGTCCTGAAGAATCTGCATTTAGCTTGGATTCTACTGTTTTCTGGCCATGTAATTAAGCACCCTTGAGCCTTTCCCCTCCTCTCCTGCTGTGGCAGACCCAATCCAAGAAGTTGCTTCTGTAAGGGAAGGGATTGCTTTGCCCACTCTTCTCCTACCCCAGAGCTCTGGTGGTTGTCAGATCCTTCCACCAGCAGATTAAAACAAACTGATGTTTTGGCATTTTTTATTTTTCAAATTTAGCTTTCTGGGGAGATTTTGGCACAAGGTGATGGGAGCGGCAGTGAAGACTTCTGGTGCCAGTGAGACAGTGGGTTGCCTTATCCCTTTTCACTATGGTCTCCTGGTCAGAGGAAGGATACTGTCTTTCTACAAGATTTCAGAGGAGAGAAGAGAGTGATTAACATAGCTGTATAAGACATTTGTCAAGTCATGATCAGAAATCCTCAGACCTAGAGCATAGTACCGAGAAGATGCACCTCACACAAACACATCCTTAACAAAAAAATTATGTGATATGCAAGAGGTCAAACTAAGTGATGTAATGATTCCTTTGGCCTATCAAAACCTTAAGAAAAGAAAAACCATAAATAAGTAAATAACTTGAAAACAGCTCACTGCTGGAATCCAGGATTTTGTTTTGGACTTCAGTCGGGTTTTGAAGTCTCTCTTCTCCAATGCTATGTCTTTTCAAACTCAAAATATAGAAAATTGATTCAGATGCACGGGCTTCTAGAAAAGGGAAAAGAAGCTTACTTACTATCTTAAATGAGACAAACTGGCTAGTACCTGAAATTATGTTTCAGGCAGAAGTTGCTGTTCTAGCGTGGCTTTTTTTTCTTCTCCATTCAAAAAGGCTATTGGAAACATTTTGAGTTTAAGCATTGCATCAACAGTGGGTAAATAGAGCAGCTCTTTGGTCTTGGCATCGGACCAGGATGAGGTCAGATTTGCTGCAATAACAAAAAGGGCTAGAATTTAGAAAATGATTTAACAGTGGCAACAGTATCACCTCTGGCACTGGCTGATTGCATGCAAAGGCAGCTATACCTTAAGAGTCAGGGCATTTTTTTTTTGCTCTTTGGCATTCTCTTTCTTCAATTATTTTTATACCACTACTTCTGTGGGAGATAATTTCAGAGCTGACACTCTGGGCTAGAACTAACCACCTGACTAAAGTTAGTTTATTCAGGACTTAATTGGGATACGCTTTCTACTATAAGAAATAATGGGAAATAGGACTTTAAGTTGTCTTATGTCCAGATCAGCATGCAAAATGATGCAGCAAAAAGAATCCTGCAGTGTTAAGTTCCTGCCTTCACTTTTCTCTGGGTGGTGCTGCTCTAACTATTCCTAGGGTCCAGACCTAAATAGGCTAATCATATTTTCAGTAAAATCTCTCTCTAAGAATGGCTAAGAATGAAGTCACTTGCCTTCCCTTATCGCTGCTGGACCAACAGCTAAACACAGTGCCAAGGCTGATGTTGCACATTGCACTCCCTAGCAGCCTTGTGATTTCCTTTTTTTTTTTTTCCCAGTTGGGATGCTTCAACCTCCCTTCCACTCTGTCTCTGTAGAAGTCAAGATGAATATGTTTCCAGTAAGTAAGGACAGGCCTGCAGCTGTTTTCAGTTGATGTCCTAGTACTGAATTAAACCTTGGAGCTGAGAGCAGGCAGGACAGTGTGAGTCACTGGGAAAGGACTGGAACACGAGGTTTAAAATAGCTTCTTTCTCCCAAGAGTGTTTCTTTCCAGAGGTCAGATGCTGCAAAGAGCTCGTGAGCCTCCTCAACCTGAAAAAGGCTATGAGCGGTTCTCTTTTGGGCCGTGCTCCACATTTATTTGCTGCTCTTCTTTCTCTCCAGCTCTGCAGGTCACTATCCTTTACCTGTTTTTTCCCGCTTCCTCCATGCATTTCTTCCTTATACACCTGTGTCATGGCAATGAGATGTGTCTGGAGATGCATCTCAGCCACATCCCACCCTGTAACAGGGAGGGATTCATGTGTGCTCCTCAGCAGGGATCTGTGCTGTGCTGGCAGGGGGCACTGATGTGGACCTCAGCAAGGTGAGGCCTATGAGGTATGCTGCACAGACGTTTATGGTCTTTGCTGGCAAAATATTTGTTGATTGTAGAAAAAAGAGGCTTCTGTATGAATCATCCTAACTCTTTGTTTTTCCACAGAAGCAATGGTGTATAGTTTGGATATGCTCACATTAAACAATGAATTTACCTATTTAATTAATTGGGTATAATGGAAAATAAATACCATAAAATAAATCAAGAAATACCATCTTAGAGATTGTTAATGTATTTGTGAGGGTCAATCAAGCATACAGTGGCAAAATGATAACATTTGCTCTCTGTATGATTTCCTTATTCTGTATTATATCAGACCTTGGCCACACACAATTAAGAAACCTGACACACCACAGCTGGAACTCTGCCACACTCTGAACCTACCCATGCTCAGACACAAGTGCTATACTCAGGTCACTCTCATACTCATGGGGTTTTGCACTGGTTTAACTTCAAAACATTGAAACATCATGAGCAGTATGATGGTTTAGATAAAACAGCTTAATCTGAAGTCTGATTGGTTCAAACCCAGGGAGTTCTTTTTGAGATTCACACTGTGGAAACATTTCTATTGCTTTTCATGAGAGGAGTTCCCACTCCTCACAAGAGCGAAGACTTCAGCTGTAAAGGAAAGATAAATAGCATCTTGGATTTCTGGTTTTCAATTATGGTCACACCAAGCACAAGGCTGTGATCATAGCACAAGGCTGGGTAGGTGAGATCTCTCCCCACCTTCTGGTCAAGCAGGAGAAGTCACTGCCTAGTCCTACCTGCCCCAGGGAGCAGGGCAGGCAGCCTGGTCTTGGACATGCTGGTTTTTCTGAGGCCTGCTGTGAGGGAAACATATTGTGAAGGACTTGGAGAAGACTTGAAGAGCCCTCAGGGAGGGCTGCAGTACTCCTGCCTCCAAGAGATAGCTGGAAATGAGGGGTATTTAGAGATGTGAGATTAAGCTGTTGATGAAGGGAAGGACTGAGTGGGTCTTGCACAGTAGCTGGTGAGGGCAGAGACTGGGAAATTCAGCCAGAAAATCTGCACTGGAGGACATGAGAGCAGAGCACCATGAGGTGAGAAGAGCCTTGGGATGCAAATGGCCCTGGGGCCTTGCCAGCCACAGAGCTGCATGAGGTGAGGAGGCTTTTTGTGGAAACGTGCCCAGGTACAATGGGATAGCCAAGCAGCCATAGCGTGCTCTGTCTCTTTCTCATGAAACCTCAAATTTGGATGTGAGTCTTCTCCCTGTGCTAGCTTAAGGCTGGTCTGTGCTTATTCAGCCAAACGTTAAGCATGTGGTTAACTTCTGGGCACATGAGTCAGCCCCTGGGGCTCCGGTTGGACTAAATCATGTGCTTAACTTTTAGTTTGTGCTGAGGTTCTTTGCTGAAAAGGAAGGGAATCTCCTGCACGCTTAAGGCTAAGCAAGTGCTGGAGCACAGGTCTGGGCCAGGGCTAACCTGGGAGTCAGGCCACCAAAATCAGTATAAACTGCAGAGCTGCTAAATGCAGAGAGAAATTAAAGAAGAACCAGGTCTGCTTTTTTATGGAGCTTTTCCTCTTGGTTGAATCTGTCAAAGCGAGCAAAATTTGGGATATTTAAAAAAAGAAAAGAAGAAAAGAAATGAAGAAATCATGATTGTTTCAACATTTATGGGATAACAGAAATCAGGACAGGAGATCACTATGCAGATTTCTATCTTATAAAACACTGACTGTGATAATTACCCTGCTTTTCTTTTCTCATCACTGTGAAGTTATCATAAATGCCATAAATCATTATAAATGTTGTAAATTAGAGGTACTATTGCAGGTGTGCAATCACGTAAGAGAAGGGAGAATTAGAATGATTGTTACATGCATCTGCTTGGATCAGTTCATGCTGTTGATCAAATATGCATCCAAATATTTATGTTTTAATTATAAATATACTATGTTTTTTCCAACTCACTTCCTGGTCTTAGTAAAAAAATAAATAAATAAATAACAACTTAAAAAAAAAACAATATTCAAGACACAGAAATCTTTTGAATCATGGATAGTGCTGGTTCTTCTGGGAAACTTTGACTGCTGCTTATTGTATGCTGAATGCTTTGTTTCAAGCTTGCAGAGGTTGTCTGGGATGCTTCTCCACAATTGTACTGAGTCTGTATTTAACAAGCATTTAAAACCTAGAGCATGTATGTGTAGCAAAAAGGAGAATATGTGGCTTTATGTCAACTGCTATTGAAAATTACAGGCTCTCCAGTGCAGGGGGGAGAAGGGAATTGCTGCAATTACCAGCAGGAAACTTCTGGAAGCCTGAAATACTAAGAGGAATAATAGAAATCTAGGTATGATATAGGAATGTAAATTCTTTTCCATTCCAGCACTGATTAACAACCGTAAATAATTTATTTCAGATTATTTTAAAGTTCTAGGGGCATGCCTATATATTTCAGAGTCTATTTCTAGCTCTGGAGGGATACAAAATTGTGCCTGTTTACAAAAGTTGTAAAGATATTAATATGAAAGCCACCAATTAGCAAGCCACCACAACATTAGTTTTTTGCCCCCCATGGACAGCAAGAAATATGAGGTGTTTTCTAGAGGCTGTGTTTTGTACAGACCCACTGTCTGCATCACCCACAGCAGCACAAAACCCTGACGGTTTCCTGTCATCATGCTAACATTCACTCAGCTGCTGGCTTGGAAATCATGGAGTCCTGGGCACCTCCATTTCTCCGTCTTCTAATGATACAAGTATACTTTCAGTAATGCACACTAAGAAAAAGTTTAGGTATCCTTTCCTCTTTTGCTGGTGTCTAGGAATGCCACTGTGTAATTCACTGGTGTACTCCTTATTAGGTTCAGAAGTAAACATCAAATAACTGTCTATGATAAATATTATTCCACCTGTTACATTATATTGACTCATTTTAACACAAGGATTTGCATCATTTGTAAAAACAAGCCCTCTTTTCCCCCTCTCAGAATTTCCATTAAGCATTCAATGATTTATAGTTTACTACTTTCACTTTCATAATTCCTAAAAATGTATTAAAATTGAATTTTACGATGTGTTGCACTGGGAAATTAGAGGAACTGACAATGGAGCCATTCAGTAGTTACAGAACAGCAATGTGATGCTGACATTGATTTCCAAAAGACAAAGTTGCATACTTCTTGAGATGAAATGGAGGGATGGCTTCAAAAACTTCAGTGAGAGATGCAGCATTAGAATAGTCAGATTCTGGTCTCAATTACTCGTAAGAAAACCTACACCTGGTTTAAATAATTTGGATCCCTTTGTTCTACATCATGGAAAGACTGATGTCAGATTAATTTAACGGATGCAGAATAACTTTAGCAAATAGAATTTACTCTAATCAGATGGCCTCACATACAGCACTGCAAAGGTAACATGCAATGAAGAGTGCTCTTTGTCTACCAGATAAATTAAGGCCTGTCAATAATCAGGTTCTGACTTCACTATCTTTGTTCCCACTTCTGTTGCACATACTAGACCTGAAGGTGCACAAGACCATTTGGAGCAAACTAAACTGTAGGAAAAGCAGTCAAATAACAGCTGAGTTCCCTGAGCTTCCTCTCATTCTGTCTGGTCCTGCTCCAGTGCTGCAGTTTTTGCTTAGAAGCAGGCAACACTTTCCTAGGTTCCTGTACGAATTACAGCATTCTGCAACAGAATGAGCAGATGCTAGAATATCTTCCCTTTTTGGCTTACCTAGATGAAGCAAAAAGCACTGCATGTTTTCCAACATATTAACTTGGAATTTAAGTTCCACAGCTGGAGAAATTAATATACGGCATTGCTACAAAGTCTTATGCTTTCCAAAAAGCATTCAAAAGCATACTGGGTAATAAGCTAGAGTAAACTTATGTGGATGGTGTTTAGTTTCTTCTTGGATGAACTTTACAGCTGCTGTGTATAGCATTACTAACACATACATCATAAAGAGAGACTGATGGAATGTAGTTTGATTTATTGTATTTTACTGCATTTTTTGGTCTCTCAAAGATACTTGTCTGTTACTTTGTAAAAAAAAACTGCTTTTGCTGTGCAAGATTTACACTTAGTACAATAACTTATTGACTATCTTATTTCTGCTAAGACTGTATTTTTACAGACAGTGTAAGAATGAATTAATGAATTGTTTTAACTGTGACAGTAACTATCAGAATGAAATCAAGAGTGCAGAAATAGTGGTTGCTAGCATAATGCATAGCAGGTTCTTGCATCCTAACTTTCCTTTTAACAGCATCCAAGAAAATGGCTTCAAATTTGGATACATTTCAGTTACAGAATAAATATCCTAATTCTCTCTGAAGACCTACAGGCCTATCGCTTTGAGAAAATATTTAAGATCTTAGATAAAAAGCTTTAAAATGATAATGGAGGAAAGGACTGACTTCAAAAGGATTTTGTGTAGAGGTAGGAAATAACCATCACAAATCCTCTCCAAAATTCTGTGCAAGTTTAGTGCTGACCGTAAAAATGTCTTCCTGCAGTTTAAAGCTGAATAAAATTCCCGATGAATTCAGTCAATAAGCACCGCAGTGTCAAATCTGAAGAAGTAGAAGTAAATATTATTTCTTCCTGTCCAGGTCAGAGTCTTTTAAGATAAGCTGCTTAGGGGCATCATTTTTATTCATAAATTCCCCAAGGAATATCCTTCCAAGCACACTTTCAGCTATTTAATTCAGTGGGAAATGTCATGCATAGCTGTGAGCTGATGCACATTTCCCTTACTGGTTTCCTGCAAGCCCTTCAGTTCCTTAAGTGATCATTCATGTTAAAGCACATTCAACCTCTGGTTCATTAATCACACAGAAAATAAGGAATAAAACTGGGATCTGTCTGAAATGCAAATATTTTGTCACAACTATGAAACACTCTTTGGAATGTTTACTACCCAACAAGGCATTCAAGCATGTATTCGATGTATTCAATTGAAAGATTTTTCTAAATTGTGATTAACAGCTTAATTAAAGCCTGAAAGTCCTTTCCTGAACAAGTGGTTGTACCAGTGAGTTCAGGCATCAGATCTGGCTGCCTCTAAACAGGTGCCTGTCATCACTTCCAGATTTTCTGGCTTTTACACCAAATTCTTCAAGCATTGTCAGTGCACTGCATCACATCAAAGCTGGAAGCAGGCCAACAGCAATTTAGCTTTAAGAGTAACAAAGGCAGGAAATAAGGAATGTAGGCTTTATCTACATTTGCTGAAACGTGCTTCCATAGATGTGGTGTTGAAGAACAGGGAAATAAAAATGGACAAAAGCACTGATAAGTGACCTTAAGGGGGAACCTAGTGTTGCTTGTAACAGGAACTAGAGCTCCTTTTAAAACAGATATCATGAATCTGTCCAGTTAATTCTGCAGATGCGCATCAGGATGCATTTTTTGGATTTGAATCCCATCAGTGAGTTATTCTCTCTTTGCATGCCTGGTATGTGGATGGAATCTGCTTCACTGCTTTTGCTGATTAGATAACAAAAAAGATTGCAATGAAAATTAGAAAGCTCAAGGCTATTTGTAGGAGCCAGTTGAATTCTTTCCAATGAATATTTCAGCAGGATTTAATCTAAGATCCACTTTATAAAATATTCACTAGCAATGCAATTCTTGAAAAGGATCTAATATGAAAAAAATAATTAAAGATTAAGGGAAAAAGTCTAATCTGTTTTATTTTCTCTCTTCAAAATTTGATTTCCCTTATGTTTCTGTTAGAAAATGTGTTTGAAATGACATAGTAACTGTTTGTTACTAAAGGAAAAAAATCACACGAAGTAGTCTCTAACCAGGAGTTGACAAAATTTAGTGGAAACTGTTACCATTTCTCACTTATAGGTTTCTCAGCCAAAGACGATATTTAAAATCAAAGCTACTTTTTCTCCTCAAAAACAGAAACACTAAGAAAGTGCAAAACTAATCTTTTATTTTATTAAGAATTGTTGTCTACGACAACATAATAAGGCTAAGGCTTCCCTTCTGTCCGCACCTCAGCGTGCGGGGCATACGGGACGCACACACAGTGTATAACGCCGAATGCCAATTTAATGCTGCGCAACAAAGCTATTTATACCCGTACACGCGACCGCCCTGGATACCTGTGACCCTAGACCCCTCCCCGGGTGCACGCAGGCACTTCCCATTTTATCCCACAAAGAATTAAAATATTTACAACATTGGTTTTGTCTTTTGTTTTGTTTTGTTTTTTTGTTTTTAAATCCCACTTTCCTCTTTAGCAAGACATTCACACACAGAAAGATGAGTCCATGGTATTGCCAGATCTGTTGCTCACTGCAATTCACAGGCTCCCTAGAGCAATGAGAAGGCTTTGCATGGCAGCCTGGGCTTTTCGGAGAAGACATAGGTCCAGGAATCACAGGGTTGAACCCAAGCCTCTTCAGCATTCTTGCCTCAATCTGTTGGCTTATCTTGAACAAGGGAAGCAGTGGTATTTAGGTCTAAATAAATTAGAACTAAAAAAACCTAATGCAGGTGCAGGCAAATCTGTGAAAACCTACTGGGCATTACTCTCAGTGAGAGTAACTGGGAGAGATGTTTCAGTTATATTTTGTAACTTTAAAATGGATTGTGCTAAACTCAGTTCAATTTGAAATCATGGTACTCACTGGTAAATATGCTGCACACCATCAGTACTCAGAAAAGAATGCAAAACTAGAGGGAGAGACCACTTTTTGCTGTGTTTGCAAGGCAGCTGCCAGGGTCACAGGGAGCTCTGTGCCCCGCTCATCATACACAAATGACTTCAGTGATGTAGGCTAGATCCTCTGTTTCTTGAATCTATCTATCATATTCTATAGAATATGATATATACACAACTTTACAATTAAATGAGAGGAAGCTCAGGGATTAGTGAGACATCTGGGCTTTCACTTATACTGCTTTGTGCAGTATTTAACAGAAAATAAAAAGATTCTGCAGAATATAAGTGTTTCATTAGTATTAGATCATGGATCCTCCCAGTTACCACTCCTTCTTGGAATAAGGGTGTCACTGCGAACTCATGGTGCAGGAGTGGTGTGTCACAGGCTGCTCTTCGCCAAATACAGTGTGTAATCCTACACAAGTGTACAGCTGAGACGGCAGTGACTTCCCACAGTAAAATCACTTGTGTGTATGATTAATGATTAATCATTTCATCCAGCTGTCCTCTAAGTTGCTGATAAATTAAATCATACACATTGCAAAAAAACTCACAAGCATTTTTTCTTCATCATATTTTGCATGATTAACAACCACCAACTTCTCTTTCTGGGAACATGTTTCCTTTCTGCAGAAATTACCCCTGGAAACTCTTCTGCAGAAACTTAAAAAGCCTCAAACTGCAAAAGTTCGCAGCGCCACCAAGATACTGTTGTGGCTGCAGGAACCTCTTTCTACAAAGAGTTTGATGGTTTGTGAGAGGATCACCATAGCACCTATGCCATGGTGGTGGCTGAGCATGGATCTGTTCAGATAAAGATGGAGATAAAGCTTGTGCTTCATCATTGCTATGAGTGACACAGAGAGGGACTGCTTTTTTAATACATCTGTGTTGCCTCACTCTGCTGTTCAGAAGAGAAAGTTCTTGTTCATGATGATGTACAAATTCAGAGAGACCAGAAGTGGTTCGGTGACTTTGAATTTGACTGAATTGTCTAGAAGGACACATTCTGCTATTCAAGCCATTTGTTCACAAAGTATAACATCTCTCAAGATGGCAAAATTATAGGTGACAATTTAGCTGAAGTCTCTTCCACAGAGGGTTAAGTTAATGCGTTTTCCATTATATTTTGGCATATAATTCAACAGAAACTGAATGAATGGGGTATCCTGCAATGACATAGTCAATACGTGCTTACATATTACTCTTCCGCATGTTCTTCAAGAATTTCATCACCAGTTTCTGTGTTAGATGTATACCAGAGTTTATCCTGTGCTTGATTATTACAGAATTTGACCTTCAAAACACAGAGTACTCCAAACTGACATGGACCTCTAGAGCTCACCTAGTCCATCCCCTAACTCAAAGCAGGGCCACTTCCAAAGTTAGAGCAGGATTTTCAGGGCTTTTCTCAGCTGAGTTTTAATGGTTTCCATGAAGGGAGATTCCACAGCCTTTCTGGGAATATGTGCCAGTTATTAATCACATTCAGCATGAGACTTTCTTGCTTTAAATCCCATTGAAATTTGAAGACGTGCCATTTGCCTCTTATCCTTTTGCCGTACTTTTCTGAGAAGGGTCTTGCCCTGCCCTTCTTACAAATTTTCTTTTTGTACAATAGTAATAAATAATTTTTTTCTTCAGAATGTATGTAGAAAAATAACCTTAAAGTATTTAATAATACAGTATCACCTATATCATAAATAACTTTTTTATTCTGAGAAAAGTTACTTCTATTGTTTATTCTCAGTAAAAATACTTCCTAAGGACTGTTTTCAATTCCATTTTCTTCTGTGTTGCCACATACATTTACCTGAAAAACATGGAATATTGAGGAAATTTTGAGAAAAATTTGTAATATTGAGGGTAGCTTCGGTATAATTTAAGCTTTTTAAACTCTTGCCTTTTTATTTTACCTAGCTACTGGAAGGGTTTTTATTTTGCTTTGTCTTCTTAGCTCATATTTTTTTGCTGAGGAATAAGGAAGGCTCCTTTTCAGACTGGTTCTACATTCAATACTAGATGTAGGGAAAAGAGGGCATGGGTTAAACACTATAAAGAGACTGATTTCCACAGCATTTCTGCAACCTTGCAATCAGTTGTGAAGCCTGTGTTTTTAAAGAATGATAAAATGGTCTTATGATGCTAGTATAAAAGTTACACTAAAAATCTATTAGAATAAGTTATTTTTGGAGATAAAGTTTGAATTCCAAAGTCCAAAAGAAACTTTCTGGCTATCAAACTGTCTGTTTCACTGATCTCCTGTGCCTTAGTCTCAATCTATATAAGGAAAATTGTCACACTTCCCTATCACACACAGCTACAGCATGGAAATATTCATGGTCTTTCTGGGAACCTCAGGTAGTGCAATATTGTTGGCAACCAACGAAGGAAGAAAATCAGACTATTTCCTTTTCAAGCCAGAAACTGCAAGAATAAGCCTAAAGGTCATTCAAAGACAGATGAGCTTCTTTCTGAATTTCCAGTGCTCATCAGACACCCAGATTCATCCACGCAGTTTGATGGGCATCTGATATTTTGCTAAGCCTAGGAAAAAGCGTGAGATGCCTTTAGAATCATAGAACCATAGAACTGCTCAGGTTGGAAGGGACCTTCAAGATCATCAAGTCCAACTGCAACCTAAACATACTGCTCTAACAACCCACTGCTAAATCTTGTCCCCGAGCACCACATCCAAACGGTTTTTAAACACATTCAGGGATGGTGACTCAACCACCTCCCTGGGGAGCCTGTTCCAGTGCTTAACAACCCTTTCTGTAAAGAAGTTTTTCCTGATATCCAACCTAAACCTCCCCTGGCGCAACTTGAGGCCATTTCCCCTTGTCCTGTCACCTGTCACCACTGAGAAGAGACCAGCCCCGCTCTCACTGCAATCACCTTTCAGGTATTTGAAGAGAGCAATGAGGTCTCCCCTCAGCCTCCTCTTCCCCAGACTAAACAGCCCCAGTTCCTTTAGTCTCTCCTCGTAGATTCTCGTTAGATTCTCCAAGCCCTTCACAAGCCTTGTTGCCCTTCTTTGGACCTGCTCCAGCACCTCCATGTCCTTTCTGTACTGAGGTGCCCAAAACTGAACACAGTACTCGAGGCGGGGCCTCACCAGTGCCGAGTACAGGGGCAGGATGACTTCCCTAGTCCTGCTCACCACACCATTCCTGATCCAACCCAGGATGCTATTGGCCTTCTTGGCCACCTGGGCACACTGCTGGCTCATATTCATCCAACTGTCCATCAGCACACCAAGGTCCCTTTCCGTCAGGCAGCTTTCCAGCCACTCCTCCCCAAGCCTGTAGGGTTGCCTGGGGTTGTTGTGACCAAGGTGCAGGACCCGACACTTGGCCCTATTGAAACTCATACGGTTTACCTTGGCCCATCGATGCAGTCTATCCAGGTCCCTCTGTAGTGCCTTTCCACCCTCTGGCAGATCAACACTCCCTCCCATGTTGGTGTCGTCTGCAAACTTACTGAGGGTGCACTCAATCCCCTCATCAAGATCATCGATAAAGATGTTGAATAGAAGAGACCCCAGCACTGAGCCCTGGGGGACACCGCTCGTGACTGGCTGCCAACTGGATTTAACTCCATTGACCACAACTTTCTGGGCCTGGCCATCCAGCCAGTGTTTCACCCAGCAGAGCGTGTGCCCATCCAAACAATGGGCAGCCAGCTTCTCCACAAGGATGCTGTTGGGGACAGTGTCAAAGGCCTTACTGAAGTCCAGGTAGACCACATCAACAGCCTTGCCTTCATCCACTAAGCGAGTCACCTTGTCATAGAACAAAATCAGGTTTGTCAAACAGGATCTACCATGCATAAACCCATGCTGACTGGGCCTGATCCCCTGGTTGACCTTTAATTGATCCACAATGTATCCTGAGATTATCCATTCTATAACCTTCCCTGGCACGGAGGTGAGACTGATAGATCTGTAGCTACCAGGATCATCTTTCTGGCCCTTCTTGAAGATGGGAGTCACATTTGCTAGTCTCCAGTCAACCAGGACATTCCCTGTTAGCCAGGACTGTCGAAAGATGATGGAGAGAGGCCTGGCAACCACATCTGCCAACTCCCTCAGCACTCTAGGGTGCAATTCATCTGGTCCCACGGATTTGTGAGTGTCCAGCTTGCGGAGCAGGTCCAAAACCATCTCATCGTGAATTGTGCATGGCCTATTCTGTTCCCCATCCCCATCTGCCAGCTCAAGGGGCTGTGTGCCCAGGGCACAACAAGTCTTACTATTAAAGACTGAGGCGAAGAAGGCATTAAGTACCTCAGCCTTATCCTGATCCCTGGTCACCATTTTGCCTTCAGCATCCAGCAAGGGATGGAGATTCTCCCTAGCCCTCCTATGTATTTATAGAATGTATTTATAGAAACATTCTTCTTCACCTTAGCAGCCAAGTTCAGTTCTAGCTGGGCTTTGGCTTTTCTAATTTTCTCCCTTCACAGCTTCACTAGGTATTTTTAATCATCGTAAGTTGCTTGCCCCCTCTTCCAGTGACCATAAACTTTCCTTTTGTTCCTGACTTTCAGTTTAAGGTCTCTGTTCAGCCAGACTGGTCTTCTACCCCGACGGCTCGTCTTCTGTGACTTGGGGATGGTCAGCTCCTGCATCATTAAAATAACTTCCTTCAAGTATTCCCAGCTGTCCTTGGCTCCCGTGCCCTCCAGAATTACCTCCCAAGGGACTCTCTCAACCATGCTCCGAAAGAGGCCAAAGTCTGCCCTTCAGAAGTCCAAGGTTGCAGTTTTGCTGACTCCCTTCTGAGATTCAACAAAGATTGAGAAGTCTATTATTTCATGATCACTTTGCCCCAGACGGCCTCCAACCTTTACATCCCACACAAGGCCTTCTCTGTTAACAGGCAGCAGGTCCAGGATTTCGCTTCCCCTTGTTGGCTCCTTCACCAGCTGTGTCAGGAAGTTGTCTTCCACACACTCTAGGAACCTCCAGGACTGTTCCCTTTCTGTTGTATTATAATTCCAGCAGATGTCTGGGAAGTTGAAGTCCCCCATGAGAACAAGTGCTAGAGACCTCGAGATCTCACCCAACTGCTCATAATGTATCTTCACCACTTCATCGTGGTTGGGTGGCCTGTAGTAGACTCCCACGATTATGTCAGTCTTATTGGCCTTCGCTTTTATCCTAACCCATAAGATCTCAACCCTATCATCACCATCATTAATTTCCATACATTCGTATTCTTTCTTAACATAGGGGGCTACACTACCACCTTTCCTGTCTTGCCTATCTCTTTTGAAAAGTCAGTACCCATCAATCACAGTATTGCAGCTGTGTGTGTCATTCCACCACGTTTCCGTGATGGCAACTTTATCATAGTTTTCCAACCGTACAATGGCCTCTAGCTCCTCCTGTTTGTTACCCATGCTGCATGCATTGGTGTAGATGCACCTGAGCTGGGCCACCTTTTGGCTGGGAGAAGCCCTAATACCCTCTTGACCACGCTCGTGTTTCCATAGCCACCAACCTCACATCATCCCTTGTGTTCTTCCTACAAAAAGGTGTGTTGTCCTCCTCCCTCACCCCACAGGACTGTGGGATCTAACTAGCACAAGCCCCTCCCACAAGCACTGGCTCATAACATACAGGCTCCTTACTAGTGACTCTGGTTTCACCCCACCCCCCTTCATACCTAGTTTAAAGCCCTATCAATGAACCTTCCCAATTCCCATCGTAAAACCCCTTTCCACCGATGGGATAAGCTATTCCTATCGGTTGCCAGCGGGCCCAGTCTTGTGAAAATCAAGCTGAGGTCAAAAAACCCAAACCCCTGTCGGGCACACCAGGCTCAGAGCCAGATATTAATCTGTTGACCCATCATGTTTAGTCCCTCATTATTCCCTATAATTGGAGGGACAGAGGAGAACACAACTTCTGCACCCGAACCCTTGACCAGATGCCCTAAGGCTCTGAAGTCCTTTTTCATAGTTGTAAGGGAGGTTCTTCTTATTTCATCACTGCCTACCTGAAACAACAACAGAGGATAATAATCCGAGGGCGGTACGAGGGAAGGAAGTTTCTTCCTTACATCTTTAACCCGGGCTCCCAGGAGGCAGCAGACCTCCCTGTGTAGAGGGTCAGCTCTACATATTGGGCCTTCTGCTCCCTTCAGCACCGAGTCACCAACAACAATGACCCGTCTTTTGTTCTTTGCTGAGGAGGTTGTAACGTTGAGGGTAGTCCTGCAAGACTTCGAAGACACCTCCAAGTGGGAAGAACCATCATCTCCACCACTGTCCAGCTGTCCCTTTGTGATAACTTTGGTTGGTCAAATTTTGAGATATTCTTAAACCATGACAATTCTCTGAGCATTTTATGCCTTAGGCAAATTCAGATTCCGTGTCAGTCTATAAATTTGTGGCTAAACCCTGAGCACTGCAATATAAACCAGAACCTAAGCTCCTGGTGTTATCAATCTGTATTTATCGAACTTGCCGTGTGCTACAACAGTGAGAACTTTCACTTTGTGTGAAGATTACAAGTTTCAGAAGTGGCTGTCATATATAAACTACAGCTGAGTTTCTTAGCACAAATATCCTAACAATTATAACATCAATGTATTTTTTTGAAGTCCCATTGACATGCAATAATATTTGCTCCTTAAACTTTCTCTGCTAATACCTCATCAGGATGCACACTCAGGGGAGAGCAGAAGCAGAAGGACGCTGTCACTGGAAAAGCAAGTTACTGAGATATGCAAATACATCAAACAGGCACTGACAAGGTGCTTTTTGCTCACTTTTCCCCTCTGACACAAATTAGATGTTCAATCTGCTCACCTCATTGCATGAAGCAGCACCTTCCACTGCTCCTCAGCAAAGCAGCTTAAACTGCTGACACCTTGACTGTGAGGGGAGGATCTGGTGTCCCCCATTGACGCTTTCAGCATGGCAAACTTCTGACAGAGCTAGCCTCTCTGTCTGAAAGTGCTGACAAGATTTTGCCACTTTTTAGAAGAACTTGGCTCCTACATAGGAACTCTGACTGGGAACATATGTTGGAATCAGAAAGCTGGACTTAGTTGGCCTGCTCATAGGAATGCTTTGACATTTGAAATTGCTCAGGAGAAAGAATGCATGGATTTTAGGCGTTGTATATACCAGTTAGCTGAGGTCTGCGTTCGTTGCTGGCCATATGGCATCCATCCACCAGTATCATCATGATGACCATGGAAACAGCAGGATCTTTGATCCTCTTTTTAAGCTCTGTGTCCCTGATTCCAAACCGCCATTGGCTATCACTGCTTCTTTTTTTCCCTCAACTTTAATGAGCAGTCACATTTCTAAAAGGAAAACTGTGCTGCTTTTAAAACTCCATAATCCAAATACCTTGAAATAAACATGTAGGGGAATTCTGTGCTTTACATTAAGACTTGCAGGAGTTTGAATTGCTAAGAAGTCTTCAAACACAATTCCAGTCCTACCTTTCTTGCTTACAGAGACCAGTGAGTGGTACTTTCACAAACGTACATGGAATTGAAACCACCTTTTGTCATAAAATGATTCTACTGCCTGGTAATCTGTGGCTCTGGTAGTGTATGGGGAAACAGAGTTCTCTGGGACAACTCTACTGTTGTTTTTCTGTATATTTGGGGCAGCATTGAACTAATTGCTATAACTGAAGATAATTCCTTCCCAAACACACATGAAAAATGTCACTTCATCTTATGAGCAGAGCAAGCAGTCATCTCTCACAAGAAGCTTTACAGACACACACAGCCTGGCTGCTGCACGTATCTCAGATGTGTAAGATTTTATAAAATTTAAAATCACCCCAGCAACTTGCAGATATTTTTAGAAGATAACATGAAGTCAGTGCATTGAGGTGCAGGTGCAAACTAACTGTAAAGACTGGTTGCTGGTTGTTGCCAGCTGGTGAACTGTCAAACAGTTTGACACATCTCATACTTGGGAAATGTCTGCTTCAAAGGCAGTGGTACAGACTGCTCAGTTAGATGAGTGGAACACTCAGCTACCTGATTTCATCACAAGACAGGAGCTTTCAAAGAGCTATATTGTAAATATCCTATGATTAGCATGAACCTCTCTTGATTTGGCCCATTGTTGTGAGCAAGATGTTTCTCAGTGCTTGATTCAAGGCACAGAATATAGGCCAAGTGTTTCAGAAGTATATTCATTACTTCACACTGGGAATTGCCACAGTAAAATATTAATTACAGTTGGGACAAAATAATAGCTACTTTAAGGGCTCCATTGTGCCATCAATCAAATGCAGATGTCCCAATTAATATTATGCAAAATCATTATTTTGCCTGGAGAATTTCTGGCAGCTAGGGTCACAAAAGACATTGTCTCCTAGGAAATAAGGAATAACCAGGCTTAAAAGGTTCAAAGTCTCTCAAAGAAAAAGTGATAAATGTCAATTTAAAAGTTAGAGCCTTTGCAATCCCAGTAATCCCTGGTAAAGGCAGCTCAATTAGTATGAGCAACGTGCTTCCTTTCCCACAGACCCATGCCCCCTATCCACAACCCATATCTAGGGATACTCTCCGATTTATCCACTGTGTAGGATTTTGGTTTAGGTAGAAGAAAAGAGATATGATAGCATACTTTTAATTGCCTATAGTTAAAATAAATAATGTTTTACTTTAAATTAAATTTTCAAAATTTCAGTGAAATTGATGAGCATCAGACTCTTCAGACATCTTTTGAGCTCACAGAACTGAATAGAATTCATCCTCCTTTCAAAACTGGAGACACCATGTGACTTTGATGACCAGTTCCCAATCATAAATAGCAAAAGTTTACATAAACTGCTCAAAACCAGACAATGAAGTGCCTGCACGCATTATATGAATCAAACAATTGTAAGTGAAGAATCCACAGCTTAAATTACCTTTTGTATGTGATTAATATCCAAGCAATAGTGTCAGATGCATAATACTGTGAATTACTTCAGTTGAATTATTATTTGACTAGCTCTAATCACAACCTAGTGAATTTATCACAGAACGTGATTATCTTTACAACTGGGCAATATTGTATGCTGCTCTACCAAATGAATTCATTACTCAAGTCTGCCACATTAGATATAAGAAATGGGGCCATGCTGTCAGTAAGTGGCTGCAGCACTCCGCTGGCTGCCATTTCCCCACCTTCACTGTAAATATGAACTCCTCTTCTGCTGCTTAGCATAACAATGAAGCCAATCTATTTAGCAACTTCACCTTCTTCTAGATTTGCATGCATAGATGTGATAAATTTAGAGAGGAGACAAGCTCAGAAATCCCCTGCTTGGCTTATTTCTTTTAACAGACCCAATTTATTTAGTGTGTGTAGAGGAAGTAGCAGTCTTATTCTCTATGAAAATAAATTCAACAAAACTGCCATTCCATTTGCCTACATCTCACCCTGCAGCACTGGAAAGGAAAAGTCTACAGAAGTGTAACCCAAGTATCCTCAACAGACAAGAAAAGTATTATGGCCTGCCTTTTCATTTCCCTTTCCTGTAGCAAGTTTTCCTATGATATCACAACACAACTATTACTAGGTATGCTCAGCTGCAAGACCAAGTTGCCAGCTAGTAACAAGAATGAAAATATCCAGCAATTCACACCGCAGAAACTAAAACTGAAGAGATTACAGCCATAAAGACATGCTGATGTTTCTTTCATCTCAGCACCTTCCACCTACATTCCATAGTCCAAAAGAGACTTCAGTCTCTTTTTCATTCAGTTTTATAAACTGTTTCCTCACAGACTTTGAGGTTCACAAACTCATCTTGGCTAAGAGCCAGTGGGTGGATTCCCAGCTAAATTCTTCAAGGTTATACCATTCAAGCTACTCCCAATAATCATAATGTTGCTTTTGAACTACATCTGTTGTCACAGACTTGCTCCTTGTTTGTCAAGGTTAAAAGCATTCTTATACCAGGATCAACATTCCCGTTAATACTCTGTTCTTTGAATGATAATAATCCTCTTCCATTGTCCCTTCTAATACTTTCTTCTGGAATTAGTAATACGTAAATGCTAAGTGAAGATTATTTTTGCTGGATGTTTCCCTGTAAAAATGTATTCTATTTATGGGACATGTAGACACAGCCGGTTCCAATTTTCCTTCTCATGCATAGCAATTTGGGAAAGTCTGCCATACTCCTGTATGTAAATGCAATCATGCCAGGCTTTTGTTTCAGAGCACAACTGGCCTATGGGTCCTTTCTGCTGCCTGGGGAGTTGATCCTTCTGTTCCCTTGCCAGATTGCCCTCATCTTCCTCAGCAGATGTGCAGACCTATCACTGGGATCACAGCCAAGGATAACACTGAGAGAGAGACAATGCTCCTCAAGCCTAAGGCTTTGTTCTCCTCCCACTATTTTGGAAAAGGCGTGTCCACACATGGAGTTAATCAGGGGCAAATCCCTATGCAGACATGCCCTCACACTAAATGTATCATTCTAAAGGGTGCTGAGGGCTCTAACCACATCCTGGGTACTAGATGTTCACTACAGATTCCTTCAGCGCTGTGATTTTGTGCTGCAGTCTCAGCCTGAGTGCTCAATCTTAGCAAAGATCAAAGAGGAAGTAGCCAGAACTCTGTTATTAATTCCAAAACCTTACAGTGATTGTTAATTCAATAACTCTCATACTTCACATACCCATTTTGACATTTGAACATTAATTAATCTTCACAATATTACTATAAAGAAATGTACCAAATGCCTTGCTCTGCAAATGTTTTAGAATTATGTTTAACATCTGTATGTGGATGACAGAAAAACTGTTCTTTATTTTTCTAGCTGGGCTGAAAAACACCATGGTTTTTGTGATGACCCTCTAAATTCCTGTGGAACTCCATGACGAAAGGATAGTTTTTCCTACTTTCACATTTCTGAACACAATTAAAGGCAAAGTTCCAAGTTTGATTCCCCGTTACTGATGTGTAAAACTGGAGTAGCTCCACCAAAACCGTTGGTATTGCACTAGATTTATGTTACTCTGAGGTTAGAATTTGGACTGCAGACTTTGTGGTCAGTGCTTGACAAAAAAGATTTTCAGTTTGAGGGTTCTGTAGTTCTCTCTCCCAGCATTCCTTTCAGATGAATTTAGGAAGGCTCTTCAGACAATGTTGTATTTTTCTTTTAAAAAACTATGTTAGTGAGTAACTGTGAGTGTAATCTTCCAAGTACAATGTAGAATAAAAATAGGAAAAGGAGGCAGTATCAGTAACTTTCATTTGTTCTTTCATCAACGCTCAAGATATCTGGATTTGCTCAGCAAATGCTGGGAGTGGAGGTACCCCCAGGAAGCTTAAAGGAACTGATCAGACAAAGTTTATTTCAAAAACAGATGAACTGATTTTTTTTGCCTTTTTTGTCAGCACCTGGCAGGATTTGCTTTGGAGAAGCATTGGCTGCAGGAGCATGCTGGGACCTGGCAGTGAGGGCCCTTGAGTTTCATCATCCCTCACGGGTTGTTCACTCCCTGCCACAGGTCTCCTTTGCCTCTTCCACGTCTTCTCTCTAGCTGCAGTGACACACCTCACAGTGTCCATAAACTGGCTGTACAGGTGATAGCCCCACCATATATGGTTCTCTCCTAGACTCTGTTTCCAACACCAAGTCAGTGTCTGCATCCTGCCCAGGCAGAACTATTCTTTCCGTAGCAGGTGAAGAATGGAGTCCTTATTCATTATGCAGTATAGGTAGGGCATGACCAAAGGTTGCCTGCGGAGTGGGTGTGGAGATTCTCTTGTGGCTCTCCTCTGGATGCAGGAAACACAGGAGCAGCAGAAGCAGACCACATAGTCTGGGCTCTTGCTGGTGGCTAGGCAGATGAGCCACAAGCAGCCAGCTGATGCCTCCAGATGACATCTCCAGCCACCCTGCCTGGTGAAGATGGGTTGTACTGGTCATTGCAGCAGAGTTGCTCTGCTCCAGAGCTTTCTCAGTGCCTGTGCTGTGGGAAAAATAGTCTCCACACAGGGAATTTTTACTTCATTTAATCTGCTGCCCACTAACCTCAACATCTGAACATGAATTTATGTTATAAGAGTGAAAAACAAAGAACATAAACAATCAAACATTCAGGTGAATATCTTTCCTCCCAAATTCTTAGTCTCATCTTCACTTATGTTTACCCCGGCTATACTCAGCCCCAGTATCTTTGGTGAGGTGATGGATGGCATGACATATTATGTGCAAAAGCTGAAGGTGCCAGGGGAAACACCTGCCATGGGCATGTGGCTTTGCTGGGGAGGCCCTACTTGTGGCCTCTGGTATTTTGCAGGGATTTTAAGGTTTCTGTAGAGGGAGAGAGACAAAAGATTTGGAGCTGTATAAACATTACAAAGTTAAGCTTTTCATGAGCTTGAGGAAATGTGTAAATCTCATGCCAGGATGTCCTGGGGAAGGCCCAAAGGCAGGGGAATGAGATGAGTGAGGAACCAGTGTGAAAACAGAGAGTGAAAATCATAGGCTCACAGGAAAACAGGCTGGGAAGTACATCAGGTTGTCCCTCAAAAAACTGCCTGCTCAAAGCAGTGTCACTGAGGAGTTTGTGTGGCTCAGGACTTTTTCCAGCCAGGTCTTGAGAACCTCCAAGGATGATGCACTGTCCCTCTGGGATACCTGTTCCAGTCTGGGCTGTCCTCATGTGGAAAAAGATAGCCCTTTATATCTGAAGTGAGCTGCTTTTTTTCAGCTTGCACTCATTGTCTCTCATCCTCACACCATGTACTGCTGAAAAAAACCTTGCTCTACCTGTCAGTGACCTGCACAAAGGCAGGGAAGGATGCTCTCAGGTGCTCCCAAGACTAGCTTGGATGGGGCCCTGGGCAGCCTAATCTAGTGGGTGGCAGCCCTGCTCGTTGGAGGGGGGTTGGAACTGAATGGGTTTTTAAGTCACTTCCAACCCAAACCTTTCCATAATTCTACAGGAGGCTGACTCAGTGTTGCAGGCAACCTACAACTAAGCGGAGGATGTACATAATATCTGCAGAGATAGCTAGATCCTGTTCAAAGTGATCACATTTAAGAATATCATAGGCATATCATTAATTCCATTTGCAGTCATACAACCAACTGTGGTAAAAAGAAAGAATTAGCATTGTATCAGGGATAATAAAACATCCAACCATTACAGTGTGCATTAACCATCCATCCACTAGTTGCAGGGTGTTTTAGGTAGGACAGGATAACTGTCAATCCAATTTATTATTTGGAATCTCATCAATAGGATGTTGCCTGACTGATACGAATGGATTCATTTCCGCTGTTGCAACAAAGTCACAAAGTTCTCGAAATTTATTTTGATTTTTTAAGCCTTCAACATCAAACCAGTGTTTATTTATACATTATTCTCTTATGCTTGGCCTCTCTCTCACACACACATGCACTCCACCCAAATCTTATGAGGCTATCTTTAGACCTGCAGTTACTGGAAATCACCAGTTACTGTAGTTTTAATTTTCAAGTCTCAAAAAAGAAAACCACTGTGCACTAAAATTCACCTCATCATTAACTATCCAAAATCTGTAGATGTCACTGTAGTTTGTAGGCTTGTGTACTTTCATAAAAGCTTGAGCTGTTTAAAGTCAAAGTTTTTCCCCTGTGGTATTGTGCTATGCATGAACATGCAACAAATGGATACCACAGAAGTGGGATGAATGATGGGTAAGATTGGAGAATATCACTAATGAGGATAATGTGTGAACTCATTTGGTCATGGGACACCAGGTCCACACTAGCTCCTGCATTTAGGAGGATAGGAGTCCAGGGACAGCAGCAGAGGTGTAATGCTTGCTGTGACGTGGCCTGTCTCCATTCAGCAATCATACCTACTGTTCGGTAGCAAACATGTTATCAAAGGCTCAAAGCAAAGGAGACATTGAGCTCTGAAAGTAGCCAAAGACTGAGTTAATATTTGCATGTTGACTTAATTTAAGACAATAAGAATTAGTCTTTTCTTTTTCCTGTTCTTTGGCATGGATATTATATTTGTGCCATGACACAGGTTCTTTAATCCACACAACTGAGGGTGTATTAATGTATACAGAGTGATTTTTCAGGTTGACCTATAATGCATTGAAATTTTAGTCCACTGTGCTGGAAATTTACCTTTCAAAGACCACAGAGCATCTCCTCATAAGCTTCACTAGTGTCCTTTCTTAACTATGGATGTTGTCTTAGACTCAGGTTGCTCTACCAGGCTCCATGCAGCTTACAAAGAACACCAACAGCTCTCCTGTGGAAATAGATATTTTCTTTATGCTTTTCAATGTGATGTATCCCTGTGTGACCCTGTAGTTTTAATCACTTTAATGAGAGCTCTGTTTCCTTCACCATTTATTCTTTTACCCCTTGGGAAATCTACATTCATTTCCAACATCTGTCACCTATCGACTCCTTGGGAACAAAGGCTTTTGTCATTGCAGTTCCCATGCATCAATCTGCCAGTCAACCTGTGCATGTCTCCTCCCTACATTTTCTTTCAAAAAGAGTTATCTGTCCTGTACGTCACCCCAGACAATGGAACAAACCTTTCCTATGCACCTAGTGTACCTTGTGCACTTCTTTCCCAGAAAAGCGCTCTCAGATCAGTTTTGCAGAGGAGATCATGGCCCCACCAAGTGTGAAGCAGCCCATGTCTCCAGGCAAAGTGAATGTGAAGCATCATGTGTTTGCTACTTTAAGTTCATTGCTGATGGCAGACCTTGAGGAAACTGGCTGAATAATGAATCTTGAATATATATATGAAAAATAAAAACTATCTAACTCCATGATAGAATCATAGAATCATAGAATTAGCTAGGTTGGAAAAGACCTACAAGATCATCCAGTCCAACCATCCACCTACCACCAACAACCCCACTAAACCATGTCTCTCAACGCTATATCTAAACGTTTCTTGAACACCTCCAGGGATGGTGACTCAACCACCTCCCTGGGCAGCCCATTCCAGCGCCTGACCACTCTTTCAGAAAAGTAGTGTTTTCTAATGTCCAGAAGTAGTGTTTTCAAATGTCCAGCCACTACTTTTTTGTTTGCAAGTGGAAAAAAACTCTTCAAACCTTCAGTAAGGCACATTTTTAAGTGTTTGTGCTTATTAATGAATAAGATCCATGTGCTGCAGCTCATCTCTGTTGAACTGGACGAGCTCATCATCAGAAACTTCATTTCACAAACCCTTGGATTTCCTTCATGCTTTCTTGTTCCTATCATGGGAAATACAACCTCCTCTTGGATGCCAGCATTTAGATATAGTGATGATAAATGCTATTTAAAAGATGAAGGCATCTACAGTATATAAGATGGGAAAAAAAACTAGTCCCTTAACAGTTATGATGATTTAAAGTTTCATAGAACTTTTTGAAATCCTGCTTGTTCTTTCTCCTTTCCTGGCCAAATTTTAAATACAGTGCATGCTGTCATCTTTTCAGACAGGAATGTTTTCCCTTTACTTCCTTTTCACCCTAGCTGACCACATCCAGTACTTGCTTGATGCCATCCCAGAGGTGACTGAGTAATGCTAACTACTCACATAGAGGTGTAACTTGTAATGGGGTAGTTATTCCTGCAAATGGTAACACACTTTCAATACAAATCATACTCTGCATGCCAGAGCAGCCCCTTACATACCTTCATACACCTCATATACCTCCCAACAAGCTTTCTGCCCCAGTGGTCATTAGAACATGTTACTGTGGTTGCTCTTTCTGCACCTCTATTCAGGGACAGGGTAGTAGAATCACAAACAATACACCACCCCTGGAGGTGTTCAAGGCAAGATTGGATGGAGCCCCCGGCAGCCCAGCCTAGTGGGTGGCAACTCTGCCCAAGGCCAGGGGGATTGGAACGAGACCCAATACGCCTGCTCAGCTATCCCTTCCATGTTATAGTAACACGCAAATTTATCACTGGTGCACAACCCTCTTGACTCCTCTCATCATATCCTCTTTTTCATACAAAAAAAAATGCCTTCATCCTCAAGCTGCCCTGATGTGCATATATGTAAACAGATTTTGCAGGGGGATCTGTGTTTACTGTTTCTTCTACAGGGCTTATGTTCCCAGAAATGTCTCAAGACCTCATCAGCAAGGTGAGGCTTGACAGCTTCACGACTATATTAAACACTCATTGCAGTGGGAATTGTAAAGTGTTTCTGTTGCAGTCTGAATGATGTTGTCCCTGTCAAAAGCTAACTGTTGTTCTCAGAAGCATGCAAAGGAAATAGATCTAAAAGGGAAAAAAATGATGGTACGTAAAAGCCTCTGGAATAGCAGTATGCATTTCCCTCTATTGTGGTAGCATGAATACAAAAAATGAAAGTTTGACATACATCAGCCATAACATGCTTCCACCAGTATCTCCACATTTCATATTTTTATCTGCTTTTGTTTATGAGTGCTCAGAGGTGTCTCCAGAATGACCTTTTTCCATTTCATTTTGGAGCTTCCCATTTTTCCTGCCATTTTTCTCCTGGTATTATTCTTCCTGTTTTTTCTTGAGGCATTCTGTTATCTACTCACTGCTTCATATTATTTCCTCTCTGTTCACCCCTGCGCTTAACTTAGTTGTTTTTTCCTTCCTCTATCTTACTTTTTCTGTCAATTTCCTATTAAATCCTGTGTCTTCCTTACTTCCCTCCATATTTTAGCCTGTTGTTTTCTCAGAAACTTCAAATATTTGAGAATGTGATGTGACCATGATTCATCAAAAACATCTAGAAATAAAAAAAGTTTCATCCTCTATTCAGTGCCGCCATCTGATTATGACAAAAACACCTGCCTACTAATTATTACATTTTATTTTCCTAAAATAGAAATTCACTCTGGCTAGGAATTCTTGTATTCACAGTGGTTTCGCTCCTTGTCCCTCAGCCCAGCATCCTTGGCTACTTCCTCCCTGCCCTGAGCTCTCTCTCTCTCTCAGGAGATCATAGGACTGGGCACTGAGCCAGGGAAGAGACAACAAAAGCAAAGATTAATTTTAGCCCAAATCAGTTCCCTGACTGGATGCAGCAGAGCCAGGAAAAGCTGCACATCAGCACCAGGGAAGCTTTGGGGCATGAGGAAGGAAAGCCACCCACCACGGGAGGGGTGGTGGCAGCGGTGGTCTGTGCCAGCTGAAACTGGTGATGATAGCAAGGCACTACTCAAGGTGACTTCCTTGTGCATTGTCACCCTCAGTAGGTAAGTGAGGAAACAGAGCTCAGGCCCAAGGCTTCCACTTTTCACCTAAAAGCTGTGAGTATTCATTGAACAATTCCTATTTTTTGTCCAAGTCAAGGCTTTCTCCTGTCTGGAATTGGAGACATGAGCTTTTCTATGCAACTAGCAGACCACATCAGACTTGCAGTGACGTACATCAATCTCTCCATGTTTTCTGCATTTCATCCTTTGCTAGATCTCTGCATTATCTTCTGCCTATTTTCTGTATTTTGTATTTACTGACTGTGAACATCAGAAATGTAGAGAGAGTAGAATGAAACAAATGGAAGAACACCATGCAAATAAAGCAATTCAGAATATTAATAACTGCTCTAGCAAGCTGTCTTGTACTCTTCATGATTACTGCAAGTTAAGCCACACCCACATGAAAATCCCACTTGAACTGGAGATAAACTTTTTACTTTTCTGTGGTTTGATTTCACACTGCAGAATTTCACCATCCTTTATTCCTGCTGCCCTATTTCACTGGAAATACAAAAACAGAAACCTTTGTTAAATCCCAAAGATTTTAAGAAAAATTATATACAAGCTTACAGTTTGCAAATAGAAGAGTGTGCAAAACATTTTTATAGTGTACAGCTAATTGCATTGCATCTGGACACCCTGATACAGTAACTGAGAAAACATATCTTGCCCATTTTGCACATCAAGCAATAATGTAATGTTTATCTTAACTATATTTAATAGGATTCAGTACCTGTAAACAACAGCGGTTTGTGTATCTTCCTGTAAAATTCTAGGGATTTTAGAGGGAATATAAAGCTTTAACAAGATTGTTAAAATAGCCTGGTCAAAAGGATATTAAGGTCTACAAAATTAATGAGAAACTGTAGATGCCCCTTCTGTTGTGGTTGTAAATCCCTACACCTTTTAACCGCATGGAAGTAATTGAAGCAGGAGGGAAGAATGGGTAAGCAAATGTGAAATAAACTCATATGGGGGCCCAAACTGTAGCTCTTAAGCCATGGCAGATGCTTCCTGTGAAATTCGAATTTAGTAAGATTTTTAATTTTTATTGTTTTCATTCATTCTCTTTTTTTTAAACTGTATTTTATTGGAAATCAAGGGTCTGACCCAATCCTGTTCTGCCATCAGCCAGATTCCCAATGAGATCACCTGGGACTGGAGCCCTTGTTCAGGATAATTGCAGAAACATGGCCAACCACAAGCAATTATGCTTTACTTGGTAGACCTACTGAGAATGTCTGTAAGATACAACCCATCCCAATGTGATGGTATCCTAGGGCTTCAAAATGCTGTGTTACTACATCAACAGCCTGATCTCTAAGATATTTTTGCAGCTGCCATATGCTGTACAGTGGCCGATGTACAAAAAATACTGTCTAAACTGTTGTGCATCCCAGTAAGTCCAGCAACATGGTACGGCTCTCAAAGGAGTTTTAGGCAATCAAGATGCCAGCAGAATTCTTAGTTCCTTTCAAAAATGAAAGCAGCAATAGTTATGCCTACATATCCTTAGCAATCAACAGATATCCAGCAAACAACAGTCCAAAGCAAGACAAGTCTGAAAAGAAGGGTCACCCTTAATCTGCTGCTTTGTGAATGCACATTGCCAGAGACAAAGAAGAGTTCTTTATCTCTTGAAAAAAAGGACACATAATTTTCAACGAGTTGTCTGTGGAGTGTGCACTGGAGTCTGAGTGCATGTGTGCCTTAAGGGTTCTTGAAATAACAACAAATATGTTTTAGATATGTGTGTGTGTGTGTGTGTGAAATTTGTAAGAGGTCTGTTCCCCTTCAGGGGAAAAAAAAACACAACAACATCGTAAGTCTGTAATGCAAACAACTGAAATAAAGGGACTGGCTGAGTTCCCATTAAGGGAAGGGTCACGAGCTGGACAGGATTTCAAGTGCCATTCAGTGTGCAGGGATTTACGGCGATGCAGTCTTGCTGGTCTGTAGCTGGGATTACAACAAGAACACTCCAATATCTGGTGGTTTAACTCCATCCCAGCACAGCTCATGACGTAGAGTAGGGCCATTGAGTGAAAGTGGAATTATTTTGCTTTCTTGTGTTTCGTGGGTTAAACGTAAATCCTCCAAGAGGATGAGTTTATACTGAAAGAGCCATTGCCTTTAGAGGCAGCTCAGTGCTGAGCAAGTTCAAAGAAGGACCTGTGAAATGATTGCACCAGACTGCTTTGTTAAAAATACTCAAAACACATCCCTACCGCTAAGCACTCATTATTTCTCCTTTTGGTATGTGTAGAACTTCAGAAGCCAGAACTGCTCTGGATGCACCAAATCTCCTAAAGTAGACAGTGTTGGTCGATGTTTCAGTGAATGGTTTAAAGGCAGAGTTCAAGTGTTCATTGTTTTAAATCAAACCTCCTGTAGTATTTTAATCTACATGGTATGTCTTCATACCATCAACATAACTGAAAAAGAATTGGCATGTTTTCAGACACGGCACTCCAAAATAACCGGTTCTCGGGTGTTATCCAGCACTTTTAAAAATTCATTCATTCCCTTTCCCCAAAGCTTTGATCTGAGCACACATTCGTACAGTTGGATGAATGTTTTAAGAATGTGTTTGATATATCTGCCAAGGATCCTCTTTACAGAAACCTTGCTTCAGAGTTCTTGGGAGTGATAGGAACAAGTGTGAAGCTTTTAAAATCCTGCTGTGGTAGTTAGCCAATATTTAGCTGCTCGTAAGTAGTTCACCATAATCAAATAAGTTTTTCAAAGGACAGAAGAACGGCCTATATAAAGTATTGCAGCACATCCTTGTTTAGCTAGCACCTGCATGAAACCTCTGTGGTTTTAGTATATAGTGTATCATTTCATACAAAAAAGAACTATCCAAAACCATAACACTCTGAAAGATAATAATAATAATAATAATAATAATAATAATAATAATAATAATAGCTTTGTACCTCTTCCTACATTTCTGGAAAAAATTGGGGAATCAAATGAACTGGCAGATTCTGAAGACTTTTTGAGTCACCAACCAAGGACATGCTGACTTGTGTAGGCCAGAATTTCTCTTTTCCACTTCGGACCTTCTGCTGGTCCACTTTACAACAACCTATTATAAACCCCAGAGAATTCCTCTTCCCCTTCTGACTGCTGGACTCGTGGAGAGTTCTAACACTCAACAACACACTGGTTGAAATTGGATTTACTTTACTTTTTATTTATTAGGATTACTGCTCTCATGCTTCTCATTTGTGTAATTGGAAGTAAATGACGTATATGTCAAGAAATATTAACCAAAAAAAATCACCAAAGTAATTTTAACTAAGATATTAACTAAAACAACTATGCAGAAAGTTTGGAAAACATTGCTATCTGAATAAATCCAGACAAATATTTCTGTGGCAGGAATCTAGAGCGAAATAGCTATATGTGATAAAAGAGGAGCTTTTGTTTTCCAGCATTCCGAGTGGTAAATGTTCAGAGGAAATTGTCAGGAATGGTGGTCTAATTAGATGAAATGATGTGCCCTGCTATGGTGATGGCTCAGATTCCTCACAGTAAGATAGGAATTCTTATTGTTTGCTTTTACTTCCTACAGAATTTTCTAGATCTTCCTTGTTCCTGAACCTGATGGCACACAGGCAGCTTCTGCCCTTGTGCCAAGATATGGACATAAGAGCCTGCCAGCACTGGTTTCTTCATAGGATAGGGCCACAAAATTTGACCCCACAGGCTGCGTCCCAGACCTTCCCATGTGGATGAGAACCGCAGAGTCAGGTGTTCATGAAGACAAATGACCATACAGGACAAGGATAACCTGGAAGGGCCTGCAAGCAGAAACAGAAGGTAGGGCTAACAGGCGCTGGGTTTGCAGCCTAGGACAGAGCTAGGTTGCACTGCACTGTGCAGGGTGCATAGCTGGACCGTGCAGTGCTGCTCTCACTAATTTCCAGCTTCACATTGTCCCATTGCAGGGAACACAGCTGAGCACTCAAATGAGTTCTGGGTGAGAGTCCCACATAGACTGACTGAGAGCTGCCAATTGCTCAGGAGATCACCGTAGGCTTTCCTTTGTCTGAGCAGAATGGCTTCCTAGCTGCTCAGAATCAGAAATAAATATAAATATTACTGCATTAAAAATAGCAGATGCCAGTTTCATTGTGTTGTATGTAGGGGAAAATCCAGGAAGATGCACCGATTAATGTACAATGAGAACCAGATTTCCTTTCAGAGATTATATCTTTGTGTAGTCTGGGCTTTTAAGGTCATCTCCATCTGGGAAGAGGAATAATTCAATTAGAAAATTCACTTTGGCTCAAGACCTCATTTATCTCTTGGAGTTAGCGCAATAAATCACAGCTTTGTGAGCAACAGTACAAGACAGTTTTTCTGTCCTCAACCTTTCTCATTGATCAGCCTGACAAGTGTGCATCTGTCTCCATGATCTGGCATTGATCTTTGTTCTCCTAGCAGTCTGGCTGAAGGAGTGGGAATAAGAGCCAAGCAGATGATGTAGAAATAACACCAAGGAGGAAACAACTAATTTCCATGCAATTGGAAATGCATGTGCAGAGAGCAACCATGTGCAACCTGAAAATGTGTTTGTGAATATTTCAGTCACCCTTCTTAGTCTGAGTTTCTTGCTGGCGTTGGGCCTCTGCTGAACACTGGTGTCATGGAAGCTGAGCTTAGTATTCAAGCTCAGCTGAAAAAGTACAGCAATGCAAGTTTTCTGCCAAATTCTAATATGAGCTTAGCAGTTGAGCATGGAATTCTCTATACACACTACATTTTGAGAGTGGAGCAATTGTTTTGTAGAGAAAGTCAGGCAAGTGGGATTAGCCTGGAGAGCACCTCTATGAGCAAGCACATTTTCTCCTATAGGGACTCCACAAGAGACAACCCATTTGAATTTGGGTTTTGTTTCCATGCTCTTGTTATGGCCAAGAATACCTTCTTTGAGGGTGGCACAGCATTCAACGTCCATTTAGATAAATAAAGTGCTACCTCACAGCTAAAGTCCTGAACAGACTCAGGTGAGTGAAAACAGCATAGAAAGGAAACAGACCGGGATTGGAAAGAAACAAGTCAGAAGAAGTATTGTACGTATCAGTAAACTCATAAATACCATGAAAAGATCTGAAGTCAGAGTGCTCTCTCTTTTACATTACCTGAACAAAGTACAGTTGTGGAGCTCTTTACAATAAGATCTTATATACGCAAAAAAAAAAGTAGATATATTTAAGGAGTGACTAAACTAATTCATAGAAGAGAAAATCACCACAGGCTATTTTTGAATAAAGAAATGTCTCTGAAAATCCACAGATTTTTGGAACCTGTGGGCCAATGTTATAGATGTATCCTTTCTTGATTTACCTTTTCAGTAGTCATCCAATATTGGCCACTAGTGGACACAAAATAATGCCATAGATGGACCTTTGTGCCAATATGGTGCATATTACATATCTATGTTCTTAAACTGCAGTTACGCTAGTCTTCTGGAATTATCCCACCCTTCACAGATATGCATATCATACATGCACTCACTGTAGAAGAGGGCATCTTAATAAATTGGTGCTAACCGGGAAGAAATTGGAATAATTTTTTATGCTTTCAGTGGGAACTACATGCCCAAGTGTTTTAAAACTGTCACCCAAGTGAGATTTGTGACATTAGCATTGACTGCCATGTAAGACACATTATTCTACAAGTGACGCTGTTTACTCAGAAGGAAACAGGTCTAGATTAAGAAAGGCCTTGTGAATCTTTGGAATAAAAGTGATGGCTGGGCATACTTATGTTCAAATTGCACTCCCTCCTTTGTCAATTTGTGTAGTGCTTGAAAATCAATATGCCACTCTGTCTAGATAAAAGCTAAGTGCAGATAATGGATTAATCAGATTATTGGGCTGTAATGAGAATGGTCCCAGGAGGGCACAGATGCATAAAGATGCATGTAAGATTTTGGACTGCCCAGCAACAATGGAAAATACTTTTATTTTTAATATGCAGATTGTGATTTTTTAATGCATTAATTTAGAATATGGTTTACAGTGGTGTTTGGAATGAGTGAACACTGTTGTTTTGGTTTAGTCTGGTTTTTTTTGAACATCGAGGAAGATAGTTTATATCTCAGTCTTCCAGAATTAGCACTTTAGCTTTACAGGTATATGACAATATGCATTCTTTTCCTCATTTTAAGTAATTCAGATACTGTATCCTGCAAACAAGCAAGTGTATTCTGCAAATGAAACCACAGATATCATCTAAAAGCGTTTTCCAATACTGTTTTCTTGTTGTACCATTTTTAATTTATGATCAGTGGACTCTCTATGAGATTCACAAACATAAAAGCAGGCAGCAGGCTTAGATTCTCTCTAAAAGAGCTGCAAGTCCACTTGGAAAGACAGAGAAGGTCTGCAAATCAGAAAATCTAGAAGGATCAAGTTGTACTATCTCAGATAGAACTTAATAAACACTTGATTTGCTCCAAAAGCAGCATCAGTTTTATACAAGGGGCCAAGGAAGTGACTTACCCACTATTTCAATATGACTGCAACTGCAGAGTAGCAGGAAGTGTTGCACTGTTAAACATTGCTCAATATAGAGAGCTGCACTGGAAATTGATTCCTTCCTCATGTTTTAGCTGTTAATGCATAAAACAGTGCAAACATTCATGACCTAATGTCTGGACAAGGAACTTTCATGCTCTCTCACTTCTTTCTTTCAGTTTGTAACTCATGGGGCTTTTTTGTTCACACTACCTCAAAATATCATAACAAGCAGAAGAAAGAAAAATAAATGTAAGCAGCTAGTGTAACATAAAACATCTTTTGTTTACACCCTTTGACAAATCCAATATATGCGCAGCTGAATTCTAAGCCTTGATAAATGTGAAAGCACGTTGAACGATAATTTTAATTTTTTTAAAAAATTATGAATAATTTATAAGCAGAGGAATTCCCATATTGGTCAGATGAATTATGCACAATGAATAATTCATCCAACTCCACTAAATAATTTTACATCATTGAAACCCCTATTCCCAGCTGTCCAGATGTCTCTTTTAAAATCACAGTAATTCTCAAACAGTGTGATATCTGCAGTATTAGCTCTGAATATTTAAGCCACACATTTAAACTTCTAAGTTTAATGACTAAAGACAGAATAGGCCAGTATGGGACCAGGAACTGCATGTGTGTCTGTCAGGCTCTTTCCACTGAAGTGAAATAATCTTAATTTTCCCAGATGTGGAGAATTATCTGATGTTCTTCATTTTCAAGCATAGGCCCTCATTTCTATTACCAGAACTATTAGATCACACTACAGATGTACCTGATCAATCAGTTCAGCTACTAAAAGATCAACATCTTTGTTTCTACAGGAACTCACCCTGTTTTCTTCTGCCTGAGTACAATTACTCTGGAAGTAGTACTTCACAGTACGTGGTTTTGTTTTTGTTTCCGTGGAGGTGTGTGGGGGAGGGGCAGGTTAATGAGCACCTTGCTAGGAAGATGAATTTAGTGCACACAGCCTCAGCAGCACTTGTGTTACGTGGCAACTGATAGGATCTGGAATCTGTTTTGTCAGATGAACAACTGACCCCAAGGATTATGACATTTCATTTAAAAATATATCAGAGCAAAGCAAGTAGGTTAGTAAGCAGTTCCTGTTTGCAAGCAGAGGAATCTTTTCAACCTTACTCAGCATTTTGTGTCAGACACTGGATGTCTGTGGTCATAATCTCAAATTCCTGTTTATTTTCAGTGACTCAGCTGTTTTGCTTTTTTTCCTGAGAAAAGAAAATCTAAGTCTAAGTCTCAGAAAACAAATCATTTCACAGGACTCATTTTCTGTAGACATTGTATTTGTTGTGAGATACAGAGCATATGTCACTTCTTGTCTTCCTTGCCCCTCAGGTCATGACAACCCCTCTCATTCTTCTCTATTTCTTTCACTCTTTAGAACATACCTGACAATTGGGCTTATTTCTCAAATACAAGAAGTGCAAAAGCCATTTCCTTCTTGTACTGTGCAAGAATTGCGTGTGAGAAATAAGCATTTAGTTCAACATCTTATAAAGGGAAAATAAACAGAACATGAGAACACGTATTTTTTGTAGGGTTGTCTAGCACAGCACATTGAAGTAAGACACATATAACTGTGAAGCCACTGGGATTATATATTTTCTTCCTGTATCACTTGCAGCCCTGTTAAAGCTTTTTGTCTATGTGTTTTGCTGATGTGAACAGTCTTCCTTCTCTCTTTTTTTTTTCAATAAATGGAATTGTGGCCTAGTTTTATAAGAGGACATCTCCCTGGAGAGTTTGTACACCAGAAGGAGATGGGCTGTTGTTTGCTGGGCCTTGGCAATACCAGACAAGCAGATCATGCAGCTGTGAGCCACAGGGCTCTGCTGTTTCTGTGTCATAAACTCTTCCAGCATAGCCCTCCACTGCAGAGGAGAAAAATTATTTTCAGAGAGGCTTAAGAATTTGCAGCTTATATTCTTACTTGAATATTGAGTCAAAGAACTAAAGTTTGCTGAAAAAGTTATGTGAAGGGGTTTTGTCTCCTGTTGTATTATCTCTGTACTGCAGCCCTATATTACACTGAAGCACAAGGCAAACATTTTGTTAGCTAGGCCAATGCTGTAGGTTGTTCCTTGCCATTGGCACTCAGTGTTGTTAGATCACCAGAACCTCAGTAAGGTTTTGGTCCAAGACAACAAACTGACTCCCCAGATTTCCTAGATAGTCAGTTTTCCTAGTCAGTTTCTTAGGTTAGGGACCTTTCCCAGGGAAGTAACCTGTGGGCATCACTCTTGGGAAGGCAGGAGGGATTAATAGGATGTGGGCTCTCCTAAGAGAATTGGCTCCTGTGCCAAGTAAAGATCTCCGCCACGTTTGACTTACTTGCATAGGTGCAACCACTAAGCCAAGCTCTTACCTGACTTCTATAGTTGTGGTCTTCAAATTTTGACTATAGCAACTGGTGACTGTGAAGGATGTACTACGGCCTTTAAATCTACTCCAGAGATTCTCAGTATAGCAGGTTAGACCCTATCACTATACTACCATGCTGTCTGCAAATCTCCTGACCTAAATTTGACTAAAATTGGGTCAAATTCAACTTTTCCATCTTCCATCTGAAACCTGAACCGATAACACTGATCTTGGGAGCCTCATCACACAGCTTTCTGGGCAGCTAACACAGGAAAATGGAACTTGCCTTTGGAAAAAAAAAAAATAATAGAAGCATTGACATGTGCTTGTGCTTTTGGAATGAAAAGTAAAAGTAATTTTTCCTGGATGGGAAGAGAGAATGAATGCAGTAAACAGCAGTATAAACCAATGAAGCCAATTCTGATGATTTTTTATGAGTGGACTGCATGTATAAATGAATCGTTCTTACTAAAACTGGCAGGGTGGTTACTGGTTTTTCAAATTTTGCTGTTCAGCTCTTCAGGCACAATTGTGGCAAATACTTTTTTTTAACAACCTGTTTTGTGTCAGAACACAGCAAAGAGGTGTGAGTTTCAGAAACAGGGAATAGCATGACGGTAGTCCTTTTTGGCCATTATACTTTTCACCTAAGTCATCAAGGGTCCTATAGAAATAAATAAGAATTAAAATATTAAAAGCAGAAAATGAATTTGTCACTCTTTGGGGGTTATTTAAGCAGCTGGGAAATTTTCTTGTCATGATCATTTCCACTCTCATTTTTTTCCTCTCTGTGTTTCCCTTTCACTCTTTAACCCCACTTCAGGAAACGGAAAAATAAAATTGAGAAGGAGAGGTGCCTTTGGAACAACTGGGAAAACAAAACACCATGTGAGTGGAAGATGGAGGGATTCCACAACAGTGGATTCATCTGTGGAGTTCGTAGCCTCCTCTTTCCAGTCTGCCCAGCAAGAGGCCACATTGCCCAACCTAGCTCATTTTAACGCAAGAAAAACCCATGACTATCGCAAGCAGGAAGTGTTGACATAATGGAGTTACTAAGAAAACCTGAATGTTAGTCATTCTCCAGACTAGCCACATCACAGGCAAGGTCACACAAGCATTATTCAGGCAAATACCAACCGCTCTTTTGTTTTGGCAGACAAAATCAGGCCCTGACTTTTTGTTGATATATGAAATAAAACAGCATTTTCCTTGAGTGCATTGAAAGAAAGTGTGTTAAGCCCATAGTGTGGTTGTATGTTGTGAATAGAAAATAGATCTACTGCAAGGGGAGTGGCATTGCAGAGAATTGTGAGGACAGATTAAGATGAGTGGGGGTATCTTCTTCCTCCAGTTGCTTTCATTTATATACATCTAATTGAGCTTAAAAGCCCATGAAGAAACATTAATCCTGTGTTCAGGAATTCTCTCTTAATATAAAAAAATCTGAACAATAAAGTGCTTTTAAGCAACAACACTTTGATAAATAAAATCCATCACAGTAGCAGCAGGATACATGGAAGATGATTGAATAACTGAGGTTTCTGTGGCATGAAACAGGGAGAGGAAAGCAAGAGCGAGTTGCTTTTTCTGGGGATGATGAACAAAACCATGAGCAGATGTGCAACCTTACACAGCTTTGGTGTCATGAGTGGGCCATTCCCTTTGCGGTGGGAAAGGAGAGGGAGAGTGCTGTCACAGACTGTGGGACCACCTGTATGTGGCACATAGGTGTGCTCCTGAGCAGAGCTGCAAAGGTCGAACACCTGCCTTTGCCTCCCAGTCCCTGCAAAACCTCCTGCAGGGACCTTTGCTTTCTGATCAGTTTCACTCTCACTCATATGTACCCCTATTAACAGCAACTCATTTTCCATCATCTCCCACTTTCCCAAGACAGAAATATGGCTGATTTTCATCACGTTATACAAAATAAAGATCTCAAAAAGCCTTTACAAAAGTTAATCTACCATGGTTGTGACAGTTTGGTGGAGGTGAGGTTGAAGATTATTGCTCAGAGTTGAAAAAATCGAGGCAAAGATAAGCATTTATTTAGTCACTATTTTTTGGCACCTTCATTTCTTAGGCTCATTGCTTTTTGATACTGTCATATTTAGGCCTTGAAGATGTGAGTAAATGGTCCCTCCACTAACACACTTCATCTAAAGACATGGACTAAATCAGTAACTGTTAGAAGTCAGAATTTCTAACATCTAGATCTTCCAATGTAACTCACACTTATCTATTTCCTGCATTTCAGAGCAAGTGATCACAGAGGATAAAGGAACACAGAGGATATTTCACTCATCATGTTTAAACTGCAAAAATGTTTGGCTTTTATAGTGAACTGATATGTGAGGAGTATATGGACAAAATCTGAGTTTCTTCTCTTTTGTTCCTGCTTGCTGCAAAGCTTGAGTCCTTGAGTAAAAACAGCCATTTTGTTTAAAAAGGACATTAGTACATCGGCTTCAACTGAAATAAGCATGCATGAAATAGAAGCTTGTATTTCTCTGTGAAAGCAAGTCATCAGTATTTTCTGGGTAATTAAAAGGGTATATGTCACAATGGAGGGATCGCAGACAGGACTAACCACAGGCATGTCATTTAACATTTACTGTGATGCTGAGAGAGGAAAGTCAGTCTTCCTTTTACATTTTAAAGCTAAAGGTCAGGTTTGAAACATTTTCAGGTTATTTGTAAAGTTAAGGTTCTTACCCCCAAAAATATAAATACTCTGCTCTGAATATGTATGCCAGAGTATACAGTTCTGTGCAATCCAAGCTCTTTCATGTGTTGAAAAATACCCCAGTTGGAGTTGCTTGTCTTTCTAATTGAACTGCAGACATGTTTCTTCTGGATAGCATTATCATCTAATGACTCTGAAAAGCTGAATTACTGAATCTAATTTAAATTCCACTCTGAGAAAATGTAGAAAACCCACTACAAATCTGTTCCTGCCAAAAATATTTTTTTGCCCTTAATTTGTGATTTAAACTTTAAAAGAATTATCTCATTGTTTTCACCCTGACGTTTTAGCTAACACAGTTAAAAATAGCAGTGAGGAAGAATACGTGAACTTTTAAAAAAAAGTCTCAGTTTTCCTTTGCATTTTGTCTCCTTTAATGTAGCAAGTGCATTTATTTCCAGACTAGGAATCTCAGGACAGGCACAAAGCACCTGTCATTTGAGGCTCAATATTAGAAATACAGCAATACCAGAAAGATGGCATTAGGAACACTCGAGTTGCTTCTGTTTGCAAACAAAACAAATCAAACAGAAACCCTCCATATTTTAATGGCCTGAAAAATTAAATTAACCCCTTTCATTGTGGAAAGGTTACTTAGACTGCATATACCCCAGAGATTTTGGCCTCTTTACCAATTACTCTGGTAATTTTCAATGATTTGGACACCTGTTCTCTGGACACACAGTTCAGGCCACCATGTTCATTTCATCTGGGACAATAAGCAGCAACCAGATGGCTGCCGATTATAAGCCTTTTAGGAATTTGAACCTGAAGTGGGAAACAATGTGTGCTATTCTGTTTCCCAAGAAAATGAGCCGCATACATACTGTGAAAATCCAGAACAAAAGAGCTACATTTTCCTCCTGTGCCATTGGTATTTCCTTGTCTCACTCTCTAAGGTAATATAACAATATCAACATCAATACTACTAATTGTAATTAAGCTCTTTGGGGAATAAATGCCAATGTCCTTTTGAAAAGGAGTATAAATTTCTTCTGTATAGATGTGCTGAAGCACCTCAAGTGCATCCACACAGGGCAGAAGGAGAAGTATATCATGCTGGACTTTGGCACAATGCAGAGGCTGCAAACAGAAAGTGACTTGGCTCTTTCAGTGCAAGTGTCAGTTAACAAAAGTCTACTCAAGTATTAGGCAACCCTTCTCATTCTGCTTTTTCCTTCCAAACCTTTAATCTCCAAATTAAAGCCTCACTAGATTGAGAAGAACTTCTGGAATGACAATGACTGGATGCACCGGGGATACATTTAAAGCCTAAGGTAACTCCAGATAGGCACCAAAATCTCTAGCAGAATATGTATATAACTGCTAAGTTCAAAGATGTAAGGAACATACTGTAGCTCTTTTATGATTTCAGGAGAACTTCAGGCAAGAGTTAGCCTGTCAGAGCAAGGTGTGAGTTAGGCAAGAGCCTAAAGAAAAGCTGCACTTTGGACCTATCACTTCAGATGATACACTTCAGCTATACATTCAGGTAAGCAGTTCCCATCATCCCTGGACATATATGCTGAAGACTGTCAGGATAGAAGAAAGTGCAGTTCAGGGAGGAGGGATGTGTTTGGGCATTAGATGAGCCAACTTTTTAACTTCCCCCTCCCCAGACGGATGAGGTGGGCAGCATGTCTTTGCTGCGCTGCTGGCATATTTTTTCTACTTTCTTTTAGCACCAGGACACTTTTCTTCTGATTACCATTATTTCTACTCTTAATTTCTTCACAGTCAGCTTCAAATTTCACTCTGGATTTTTTTTTTTACTATTGATTTTATTTTATTTTATTTTATTTTTCTGTTAGCATAACCTGCAGTCAGAAATCTCTGCTCCAGAATTGTAACAGCCAAGGCCAACACCAAGGCAGACCTCAGACATTTTTTCCTAAGAAGAAAAACACAATTACTAGTCTTCTCTTCAGAGACATAAGTTTGATTTCCTCAAGTATATCCCCCACCAAATCACTTTGGTTTAGGTTTCTTTCCTACTTATACTGCTTTTCCAAACGTGCACATTAGCAGTAGGAAAACTGTTCCTTTTTGGTCCCCTTTATGTAGCACTGGGATAACACTTCATCCTTAAGCCACTTGGATGTTCTTCTGCCCATAAGACCAAGAGTTGTCCTTGCCTTTGATCTGATGAGTAGCATTGCAGACCAGGTTTTCTGTTGTCATCTGTAGTCATCTGCACTTTCTGATCAATATCACTGCTTTCCAGGAAGGAAACTTTACTCGGACTTACAGTCTTCCCTCAGACACCGTTGTGGTTATAGGTTTTTCAGAAATGTAGTCTCTCATTACTACTGAAGTACAGCAAAAGAAAAAGGGTGCCAAAAGAAAAGGAGGAGAAAACAACATAAACAAACAAAAACATTGTGAAAGTATAGCCATAAAGAGGATGGTGAAGAGCAACTGTAAGAGCATAGTAACAGAGTTTATTTTTGACAATCACAAAACACATTTTAAAACATTATTCCTTATTCTTTAGCTATCTACTAAACATAATTTTAGCAGATTGTTTCCATGTAGCTGAGTTACACAACTCAATCTTTCAACATATGCAACTCTTCAAAACTTCTTTGTACTCCCTAATTGTTCTTCCCTGTTAGCCTGTTGTGTAAGGGAACAACCCCTGTGCAACTGTGCCATCTGCCTACCTCCCACCTCCAAAGTCAGTGGTACAGCCAGCTACATCCAACCACAGAAGGGATGCACGGTCTGTAAGACTTGACATTGTTAGAAGTTCTGTGAAAGTTGGCAGCTGAAAAGAGGAAAGAAGCCCAATTTAGTACCTCCTGGTGAGGGAAGGACAGGCACAATCCTGCATCTTCTCTATTTGAAGAGGGAGCAGCCATACGACCAGTGCATACACATATTTTGGCTGGTTTGTTAAGGCACACAGCTATGAATCAAGCAGAGGATGCAATGAATCTGACTGTGTAAGATATGTATGAAAGAGCTGAAGGTGAACGTGGGGAAGAGAGGACTAAAACACAGCTCCACAGGAAGTTAGGCCTCATCTGTCTTGCTGATCATCATCTTTCAAGTGATTCCCTTTAAGGAAAAGACTACCTTTTTCACAAAGGCAAGGAAAGGAGAACACTGATATTCTTAGCCTCAGTGTCAGGTTGCCAGTGGTTTTAGTTAGGTATCAAACAACAAAAGGGCATATCAGCACAGCTGATAAAATAGGAAACCTCTTGAGATCCCACAAAACTCAATGAAGAGGTGTCGACATTATACTAATACACTTTTTGTGCCACCTTGTCCCAGTGTATATGGTCACATCTCACACCATTGTTACCATATGCAAAAGGTGGCAATATATTGTGCATAAAATATTTAAGCCAACACAATTTTATGCCAGCTTCCTGTTAAATGTTGTTCTCAATATGCTTGACGAGGGGCCTTTCTTTCCCACTCTGTGCTTAGCAAGGTTGTCACCAATTTATTTGTAGCTCAGACATACAGCTGTTTCTATCACTTCCAGATTAATACAGAAACAGGTTCTAAAATACTCTGCTCTGAGTAAACTGACAGTGAGTCATTAAGGATTTTGAAGTTAAACCTAGCACCGTTTTAATATTATTTCTACACTCAGAAAACCAGTTTCTATTAAGATAGAACTGCAGCAAGGCCAGGCAGTGTCTGACAAGGCTGCCTCTTGCATTTTTTAAAAACAAGCCAAAATACGCTCATATTTTCTTTTCAGGTAGGCCCAAGGCAGCTCAAAACCAGAATGGATTATATGAAACAGTGTGGTTTTGTATTGTACACATCTGAGAGAGAGAATCTGCTGTGGTAGATTCACATCTGCTACCAGCTGAGCTATTTTACTGGGTGTTAGAATAACATTAGGAGCTGGTGCAGCAATGGGAAAACAACATTTCAAGAAAGAAGCAGGCATAGCTGCATGTAAATCATTAAAACTGGAAAACAAAGTAAGCATTGTCACAAAAGTAATGGGAAAACATGTTTGTCGGGTAGCTGCTGGGTAACAGTAAAATGTCAGAAAAATTGCTTTGCTTGAGACTGTCATGATATGATTTCTGTGAGACAGTTTATATGAAAACAGAAAACAAAAACATCAAAAGTTGTAAAACAATGGGTAAAAAAGCCCCTGTCATTAACATCTAAGGGCAGTTCTCTGGAGAAGAAAATTTATGTATTGCCTTTGTCAGAGCAGATTTGAATGCTCAGACACCACCACTCTGGGAGTTGGTGGCTGTATATAACATATTAAAAATAAAATCTGCTAGCTAATGGGTATGCAGGAGGTGGGGGTCACAGCTTTCCCAGTCAGAGAGGAAAAAGATTTAAACTCAGATTTCCCTAGTAATATATGAGTGCTCCAGACAATAAATGTATGGAAAAGCATCCTTACCTGGCAAAGCTTTGCAAATATAGTGGCAAGGGAACAATTTGTTCCCTTTGTTAATGCTGCCAAGGTGCTGGCTGGAGCAAAAGGCCAAGACTTTGCTTCCTCTTCAGCTGTTGCATTTATATGGCCACTGGCAGAAATAGGGCTATTAAGAGATTTGGGAATGTGATATTGCTACCTAGTCCCATCATCATTGCTGCACTGGTGGTTAAAGTTGGCAGAATGATGAGAAACTCAGGTCACTTTCTATGCTGAATTGCCAGTCCTGGCCCCAGCCTAAGGCATGCCCAAGGGCCAGTAGTGTGAGGATTGCCTCCAGCCAACTGGGCATGGCAGGGTTGAGGCCTTCACATGGGTCGCTCTCTGTTAGATGGTGACAACAAGGCAGGTGTGGAGATAGCCAAGTCCTTTTTGTGATTTACCTCTGCATGAAAGTGCTCACTAGATGTTCCTTCTCTCTGTCATAGTCTGTGGCTAACAGGAAGCAGGATTCTGGTGCCAGCAGCACTCACTCCTGCTGCACCTCTGTGACAGATCTCTCTGAGCTGAGATAAAGAACCCAGCAAGGTCACTTCCAGCCAGCCGGCCCCCGGTTGGCTGTGTAGCTGTGTAGTTGTGTGACTTTCAAACGCTTTCCAAAGCATACAGGAGTCCTGTGGGTCTGCCCTGAACATGTGAGAAATCACACATGAAATACCTTCATGGGGTACTTCCTAGATCCACCTTTGGCATTTTTTAGGCTTGTGCTGTCAGCGTACCCAGCTGGATGGCAGTGGGGACACCAAAGCCCATTTCCATCCCGAGATGCTCCTCACTTCCTACAGAAGGGCAGTCAGTCACAGCAGAATCTGCTTTAAAAAAAGAAAGAAAGAAAGAAAGAAAGAAAGAAAGAAAGAAAGAAAGAAAGAAAGAAAGAAAGAAAGAAAGAAAGAAAGAAAGAAAGAAAGANNNNAAGAAAGGAAGAAAGGAAGAAAGGAAGAAAGGAAGAAAGGAAGAAAGAAAGAAAGAAAGAAAGAAAGAAAGAAAGGAAAGGAAGAAAGAAAGAAAGAAAGAAAGAAAGAAAGAAAGAAAGAAAGAAAGAAAGAAAGAAAGAAAGAAAGAAAGAAAGAAAGAAAGAAAGAAAGAAATGCACAAAAAGGAAGTTAAATTTCTCACAGGAACTGGGTATGTCTGCGTTTCACAGAAAAGATCTGCCCTCTGGTCACAGCTGTCAGTCTGAGAATTCCCCAGCAGGGTGAAAGCAGGGGTCTGCAAAACCAGAGCAGAGGAGCTCTGCACAACAGCCCATCCAGCACTTCCCGCAGAAGAGGGCTGCTCTCAGGGGCTAAGGAGGGGCAGAGAGGTCTCAGGGAGGGCTTAACCCTGAGCTGTTAAATGCCTAAGGTTTGCCAGGGCCCAGGTGTGCTGCAGTCATGCTGGGGCTGAGGGAGCTCTGCCTCCCAGCAGTGGCAATGCAAAAGGAAAATCCTGAACCCACCATTTGACATTTCAGGCATCCTGGGGAACCACAGAAATGGACATGGTGTATAATGTGTCTTTAAATGTAACTTGTGGATTCAGATTACAGTAGGCCACAACTCAGATCAGTGACAACCAGTAGTTACCACCCCACGACTCCTGCAAGGCATGGACAGAAGCACTGGGCCGAGGCCAGATCCTGTACTGACAGGCAAGGACCAACAAGCAGACCTCCCACAATCCCAGGAATCAGAATGAAGGGGAAAGACTAAATGATCATAAATTCTACAACTAGGAGAAAGGTGAGAAAACACTGATGCTTAAGCTGCAGCTTTCCTAACAGTGTATAGCACCTTGGTTGGATATTCCTAACTGACTAAGAGGTGCTATAAAGTAGGAAAATGTTCTTCCAGCTGATTCATACCACTTCTGCTTACTTTGTCCCTGATCTAATCATAGCTCTAGCACCAATCTTTAACTGTTTTCTGCAGCCACGTGTAAATGAGAATGGTCCTCAAGCTACTTCCATTTTTTTCAGGGACTAAGCTCAGGTCTATCTTTATCCACATTAGTTTGGTGCTCTGAGTCAGAACCTCTGTCACCACTCTTTCAAATACCTTCCAGCATTTGCAGCTAACTAGAGTTACCATTAATCATTAATTGTGATTACAATCAGTCAGAACCTCAGGCAAGTCCACCCTGTTCCATTCCCCAGTTTGACCAAGAGAATAAGAACGTGGCAGCTGTATTTTTAAGGGAATATTCATGCCAACAGGCTTTACCATCTCTGCTATTTCCTGGCTAACTCTGCTCAGTAAGGCTGGGCAATGATTATATAAGGAACGATCTTTGTGACCTGATCTGATGAATCCCTACCACTGGACTTCATGACAGCCAGCCATCTTCTAATTCAACATTCAGTATATTCATGTCATAGCAAGTTTAATTCTCCTGAATCTCCTGCCAGCTGCAGAGGAATGTATTAAAAAAAGCTAATTGAACTTTTCTCCTTGAATGGCAAGGGAAACTGTCATCTCAATTCTTGCTCTTCCGTTCCTCTGTCAGAGAGGTTACTTCTCTAAGCCATGTGGCATGTTGCAAGCATGCAGTACTTCCCACAGGCTCAGCCCCACACACCACCTCTGCCTTTCAAAGAAGCAAGTCTGCTTCTAAGTGACCGTCTGTGGTTTTAATAAATTTCCACCTACCCTAGTAAACTTGTCTCTGTCCTGTCCTCTGGGCTCCCCCTACACTAACCACCATCCTCCCCAGTACTCCTTGATAGCAAAGCAGCTCTCCTGGAGGCTTTGCATGTCTGAAACCAACTTTGTACATGTCTCTGCCATATTTATTTAACCTCATTTATACATATTTGAACTTGTATATGAAATGTGTACTTTCAGTCACTGATTATTTAAAAATTCTGTCCAGAATCTCATTCAGCCACATGTTTTCCTGTACTGTTAATGAAAACTGCTATGTAACAAGTTTGATCGGTCACATGCTATAAATTACACCACTTATGTATTCTGAGCTATTTGCCTGTGCTCTTTCAGACTGTTCTGACGCTCAGTCACATGCCATAACAATGCTCAGTCTTCATTTTCCCCCACTGAACTTATGAGATCTGACACTCTTCTCTTTTTGTGGACTTGAAAACGTGATGCAGCTAAAACTTCAGTCTGCAAACAACTTCATGTTTAGGCAGTGGTTACCAGCATGTACAAGGCATTACCACAGAAATAACCAAGAAGGAAGACTGGAAATGAGGAAATGAGCATGCAAAGCAAGCATTTCGCCATACCAGGTCCCCCTGCAAAGAGATGTGAAACTATAGATTGCAGTGAAATAACATTTTGGTCCAGGACTGGATTAGGTGTAGGCAAGCTCTGGCAGAAATGATTGTTTGAAACAAGTGAAGATAAATTAACAGAGTTTCTGTTGAATATGCCAAGACAATTATTTTCAGCATCTTTAAAAATATTCACAGAATGTATTTCAACATAACATCACAAGGGCAGGCTTGAAAAAAAAAAATGGTGCAGGCAGGAGGTATGCCTGTAGCTTAGCACACTGCAGTGGATTCACTACTGAGTTTGGCCTTGCAGTTCTTAACAGGCTGTTGCAATGTAGCTGGGACTTACGGGTTTCTGCGTTTGCTGATGGCCAAGATGCTGTGTCATGGCCCTGGGGATGCTGCTCTCCTGCTGCCACCAGAATTCCTAATCTCAAGCTACAGAAACAACAACAAACCATCCAAGTTCTGATTAAAGAAAGATCGAAAGTCAGGTTAAAGAAAGCATTTATGGAGTAATAGTGTATTAATTTACTATCCTGAAATTGGGAGGCAGTTTTAGCATAAAGTAATTTTAAAATTCTATCAGTTAAATCATGTAAATGTTCAAATAATCCTTTTTGCTCCAGTTTAACAATTCTGCTTTGGTGTAGCCGGAGTAGAAGGGTTATTTATTTTTGTAATCAGGAATATATGCATCAGTTTTGAAGTTAGATCAGCATTTTCTGAACATCTGAAAAATTATTTATAGTCAGCTCCAGTGCTGGCCTAGGTCTCTCAGAGTGCCAGCTCACCTGCTCAGAGCTTCCTCACAGAGCCAGCCAAGATGTACACAGCCTTATTCTCTAAGGCAAGCATAAGCTGCTTAAGTTTTCACTGTATCTGATTGATCACTGGGTACACAATTAATATTAAAACAGCTGAGTAATTCAGCACGACTGATGCACATGGCTGACAGGTATCAAGAGGCTTGTTCTACTGCCTTTTGAAACAGGGACAAAACAGCAGTAATATATTAACACTTAGAAAATTGGTACTTCAAGATGTCCTAAACATACGTAGTGGAATAACATCAAACTTCCTGAAATACGCCCAATGCAGTGCTGTTTCAGAAAGTTTAAATCACAGAATCACAGGACAGCAGGGGTTGGAAGGGACCTCAAGAGATCATTGAGTTCAACCCCCTGCTAAAGCAGGTTCCCTACAATAGGTCGCACAGGTAGGCGTCCAGATGGGTCTTTAATATCTCTGTAGAATGAAACTCCACAACCTCTCTGGGCAATCTGTTCCAGTGTTCCATTACTCTTACCATAAAGTTCTTCCACATGTTAGTATGGAACTTCCTATGTTCAAGTTTTAGGCCATTACTCCTTGTCCTATCACTACACACCACCGAGTAGAGCCTGGCCTTATCCATTTGCCTCCCACCTCCCTTTAGATATTTATGTACATTAATCAGATCCCTCCTCAGTCTTCTTATTTCCAGGCTGAACAGACCCAGGTTATTCAGCCTTTCCTCATACAGGAGATGCTCCACAACCTTTATCATCTCTGTGGCCCTCTACTGGACTTCTAGGAGATCCCTGCCTTTCTTGAACTGGGGAGCCCAGAACTGGACAGAACACTCCAGATGTGACCTCACCAGGGCAGAGCAGAGAGGGAGGATCACTTCCCTTGACTTGTTGGCCATACTCTTTTTAATGCACCCCAGGATACCACTGGCCTTTCTTGGCCACCAGGGCACACATCTGGATCATGGCCAACCTGTTGTCCACCAGGACCCCTAGGTCCTTCACCGAGGAGCTCCTCTCCAGCAGGTCAGCCCCTAACCTGTACTGATGAATGCAGTTATTCCTTCCCAGGTGGAAGACTCTACACTTGCTCTTGTTAAACCTTATCAGGTTCCTCCCTGCCCAACTCTCTGGTATGTCCAGGTCTCGTGGAATGGTAGCACAGCCTACCAGAGTGTCAGCCCATCCTCCCAGTTTTGTATCATCAGCAAACTTGCTGAGGGTGGACTCTTATCTCTTCATCCAGGTCACTGGTGAAGATGTGAACAAGATCAGACCCAGCACTGACTCCTGGGGCACACCGCTATATACAGGCCTCCACATGGACTCTGTGCCTCTGATGACCACCCTCTGAGCTCTGCCACTCAGCCAGTTCTCAACCCACCCCACCATCCACTGATGAATCCCACACTTTCTTAGTTTCATAATAAGGATGTTGTGGGAGACAGTGTCAACACCTTGCTGAAGTCAAGGTACACAGCATCCACTACTCACACCCCACCTACCAAGCTGCTGAGGACATCAAAGAACACTACCAGGTTGGTCAAGCATGATTTCTCCTTGGTGAATCCATGTTGACTACTCCTGATAACCTTCTTGTCTTCCAATTGCTTGGAGATGGCATCCAGAACAAGTTGTTCCATTGCCTTCCAGGGACAAAGGTGAGGCTGACTGGCCTGAAATGGCTGCATTAATTTTTATGTTACGTTCATGCCCATGCTGAACATGGCCAAGTGGACACATGATAAGGTTTCTCTCTTTTTCCAGGCATGTGGACTATGTTAGAGGCACAACGCTGCACACAGAACAACACAGACCTTGCATGTGCCTAATTTAAAAAAGAAACATCTGAATACTTGTTAGAACAGTGCTACTGGCAGTGGGATCCTGGTGTGTTCCTGCACTGCAGTACATTATAGGTCTTCAAAGAAAACACAAAAACTTAAGTGTGTGGATTATAAAGAAAAAACCTGTTGATTTTATGTATGTTTTCAAGGCACTTTTATGCTGCATTTTAAAACTACATTTGGTAAGAAAATGAATCCTTCATAAACCCCATCCACATGAAATAAAACGAATAGCTGTAGTGCTAGGGAAACAAGCAAAAAATTCAAACCGGATCTTGACTGTAAATTATGTTTGTTCTTGGAATCACAAAAAGAATCCGTAAGTACAAATCGCTGGGGACGGGCAACATGGGGATAGTACAAAGAGGTTGCCAGGATGTGCAGGGAGAAAATTAGAAAGGCAAAGGCCCAGCTCGAATTAAGCTTGGCTGCTGGGATTAAAGGGAACAAGAAACTCTTTTACAAATGTATTAACAGTAAGAGGAGGACCAAGGAGAATATCCATTCTTTACTGGACGCGGCTGGGAATGTGGCCACTGAGGACAATGAAAAGGCTGAGGTTCTCAATGCCTTTTTTACATCTGTCTTTAAAAGCCAGACCAGCTGTCCTCAGAGCACTCTACTCTCTGACCTGGAAGTCTCGGATGGGGAGCGAAACAAACCCCCCACGATTCAGGAGGAAATGGTCAGAGACCTACTACTCCACCTGGACTGCCACAAGTCCATGGGGCCGGATGAGATCCACCCGAGAGTACTGAGGGAGCTGGCGGAAGAGATAGCCAAGCCGCTTTCCATCATCTATTGGCGTTCCTGGTCAACTGGAGAGGTCCCAGAAGACTGGAAACTTGCCAATGTGACTCCCATCTACAAGAAGGGTCATAAGGAGGATCCGGGGAACTACAGGCCTGTCAGCCTGACCTCGGTGCCGCGGAAGGTTATGGAGCAGATTGTCCTGAGGGAGATCACATGGCATTTGCAGGACAACCAGGGGATCCGGCCCAGCCAGCATGGGTTTGTGAAAGGCAGGTCCTGCTTGACCAACCTGATCTCCTTCTATGATCGAATGACCCACCTGGTGGATGAGGGAAAGGCTGTTGATGTGGTCTACCTAGACTTCAGCAAAGCCTTTGACACTGTCTCCCACAGTATTCTCCTGGAGAAACTGGCAGCCTGTGGCTTGGACAAGTACACCCTTTGCTGGGTAAGGAGCTGGCTGGAGGGCCGGGCCCAGAGAGTGGTGGTGAATGGAGTTAAATCCAGCTGGCGACCGGTCACGAGTGGTGTTCCCCAGGGGTCGGTGCTGGGGCCTGTCCTCTTCAATATCTTTATTAATGACCTGGGTGAGGGCATTGAGAGCACCCTCAGTAAGTTTGCAGACGACACCAAGCTGGCAGGAAGTGTAGATCTGCCTGGGGGTAGAGAGGCCCTACAGAGAGATCTGGACAGGCTGGATCTCTGGGCTGAAGCCAATGGGATGAGGTTCAACAAGACCAAGTGCCGGGTCCTGCACTTCGGCCGCAACAACCCCAGGCAACGCTACAGGCTTGGGGCAGAGAGGCTGGAAAGTTGTGTGGAGGAAACGGACCTGGGGGTATTAGTCGATGCTCGGCTGAGCATGAGCCAGCAGTGTGCCCAGGTGGCCAAGAAGGCCAATGGCATCCTGGCTTGTATCAGAAATAGTGTTACTAGCAGGAGCAGGGAGGTGATTGTACCTCTGTACTCAGCCCTAGTGAGGCCCCACCTCGAGTACTGTGTCCAGTTTTGGGCCCCTCACTGCAAGGAAGACATTGAGGCCCTGGAGTGTGTTCAGAGGAGGGCGACAAAGCCGGTGAGGGGTCTGGAGCACAGGCCTTATGAGGAGCGGATGAGGGAGCTGGGATTGTTCAGTCTGGAGAAGAGGAGGCTCAGGAGAGACCTTATCACTCTCTATAACTACCTGAAGGGAGGTTGTAGTGAGCTGGGGATCGGCCTCTTCTCTCATATAACTAACTGGAGACAGGACTAGAGGGAATGGCCTCAAGTTGCGCCAGGGGAGATTTAGGTTGGACATTAGGAAATACTGCTTCTCCGAAAGAGTGGTCAGGTGCTGGAATGGGCTGCCCAGGGAGGTGGCAGAGTCACCAACCCTGGACACGTTCCAGGAACTTTTAGATGTTAAGGAGCATGGTTTAGTGGGACATATTGGTGATAGGTGGACGGTTGGACTGGATGATCTTGTAGGTCTTTTCCAACCATGGTGATTCTATGATTTGTTTTCCAGGTACTTTTTTGATTTATAATTGTTTGGAAAACCCAGGATAAGATTCATCTAAGCAAGTCGGTGCCATCTCAGAGTTGGACTTCCAGGCTAAGCCAGTCACTTCAGCTCATTTAGAGACAACAAGAAGAGATGGCCAACTCAGAAGAATCATTTATCTCACCTATATTAAATATCTATGTAAGAATAAGATAAACCATTCTCTGCCAGAGACTGTTCTGCCTTGTCCATTGGGAAAGCTTATGTTATATTAAGGCACTCTTTTTTTACACAGGACTCAGGATATGATACTGAAGTAGAATCCATATGTAATTATGAATTATAATTTTACAAGAGAGAATTTTATATGAAACCCAGCAATCACTGATACAATATATTTCTCCACAGAGAGTTCTCTTCTAAAAGTTCCATAGTATGGCAAGTATTATTGCACAGTTGTATTACAGCAGCACTGAGAGAGCAAACTAAATGCTGGTATACATCACTGATGAATCAGGCCTTTAGGTTTTCATTAAAAAAAAAAGTCAATGTTTTAGAAAGTGAGCCCAATACTTAAAACACAACTCATAGTGCCTGTTCTACTTGAAGTAAACTCCTTTGTCAGGCAAAAGCAATTCTGAAACAGAGAAAAAGTTTAGTTCATTATGCTTACATGAACAAACAAAAGACAGCAAAAATTCAGCATTCTTCTCTGCATTTTTCAAGTATTATTTCTTGCTTGGAGAATACAAATACAGATATTCAGAGGGTCCATCCAGTTCCAAAGTTCTAATTGCATTACTGTTTTTTTTATTCACTTGATGTTATGTTGTGCCTTCATTTTTTACCATCACCATCATTGCAGTAGCCCTATGTTCCATCTCTATGACACAACAAACACAGCAACCTCGCTTACCTGTCTTTACAATAATAAAAAAGAGACTTTAAAAAGTCTCTTAAGCACATATTTCATCTCTATATTTTTATTCAGCTTGTCAGTGGTCTACAATGTGGACTTTGTCACCAAAAACTTTGTCAGCAATATTTTGATACTGCACTGAAAGCATATAACTTCATTCCACGGTAGGTACCGGAGAATGACATCTCTTTTTTTGTTGACAGGAAGGTCTCAGTGATAGGGAAATGTGAGACATGCTTCTTTAAGTGTCATGGAACTACTGGATTATAACTCTTTATTATTATTTTTTATTGGAGTGGAGCCTTGGAGAAGATACAAAGGATCGGGTTCCTGCTACTGCCTAAATGGCATTGGAGGAAGGGTATTGCAAATGCTCTGCTCACAGCTGGGATCTGGAGGAAGTTGCTGTTTGCTTGGTGACAGCAAACAAGGTCTCAGGAAATGGCAGGAGACATACAATTGCACCTCCACAAAGATGCTAGGGTGTCCCCGCGATGGCTGACAGCACCACCTCTCTGGCTGATGGTTTCTAAAATAGTAGCCAAGATTCTTTTTTAAACTAGAAACGGCCTGTATTGCAGGCCTGTGCAGTCCATCTGGAACACCTCAAATCCCAACCTTTTACACTCATGGTAGTGGGTGATCTCAAGACTGCTCACAGTGGCATCAAGGCAAAATGCTAATTAGAAACAAAAATTGCATATTAGGCTTCGAATATATTTTAGTTTGAGCATATGAAAGCTTCGTATCTTTTGTCACTAGTGCTCCACTAACTCAAACAGCTGAAAACGTTGCCTGCATATTTTCCACTGACACTGACCTGGCAGCAGGCTCCGAACAGTGCACTGCTTCAAAATGTCTCTGACTGGGCATGCTACTCAAGTATTTATCTCCTGGGACATAGCAGTAAGCAGAGATTTAGTCTGGCCCTTCTCACTGGCGAACATTTCCCCCAACTGAAATATGTAAATGCCAGAAACACAGTTAATCAACAACAGAAAAAGACATCCAAAACAAAGTACTGTGAAATTAATAACACCAAGTATATTTAGGCCCATACATCGATTCTATAAAAGCAAAAACAGCAGTAATTCAGCTACAACAAAAATGTTGTTCCTGTGTTAATAATAATAATGGAGCAGTGAGATTTTTGGACTGAACACAGCGTTTTTACAGAGAAGCCAACTGGAAGCTGTTAAAGCAAAGTACAAAAATATATGAGAAGTTCAGTGGTCATTTTGTACTCTGAAGTCAATAAGAATTTTGCTGTTGTTTTCAGTGGAAGAATGGACCTTAACAGGAGACTGCACATCACTATTCATTTTCATAAATACAAAATTTATCTTTACAGAGAAATTACTGCACATCTTAACTAACAGCTAAATTAGAGTAGGTATTACTTGTCAGAGGGCATAAGGCACATAAGACCTGCATTCTGGGAGATGAAGGGTAAATTGTGATCCTTCACAAGAGAGTATGTTTTTAGTCACAGCATTCAGTCAGTAGCTCCACCACACAAACTAGTTTGCAGCAAAGGATTTGATGATACTATCATCTGCTTGAATGCACAGATCCCAAAGAGAGCTGTGCTTGCTTCACTGAAGGCAGAACTTAGCCCTTAGTAAGGAACAGGAAATTTGATATGTTCTTCCAGACATAAACTGAGCCGGAATATAATTCAGCAGACAGATTGACTGGCAGAGACACAGTTTTTGCCATGTGGATTAGAGGCCATGGATGCATTTTGCCAGTCTGCAGACATTAAAGGCTAGACTTCAACAACAAGTAAGGAAAACACAAAACAATCAATCAAAAAACAGCCACCTCACAGTAAGTGTTTTACCAGAACCCTTAATTACTGCCGCTGTTGTAGAATTATTGCTGAAATTAATTCTAGATTTCAAGCTCACAGACCCAGATGAACACCTGGCAAAATAATCACAGCTTTGTTTCTTTAGTAGTGGCCTTTGAACAGTGGCCTTTAAAGTTCTCAAAATGGAAGTACCAGTTCAGGAAAGAACACAGGATCTTTACAGCAAACTTAGTTCTTCAAAATAATAATAATGTTAAAATAGATATAATCCATGACAGTAGCTTTTACTTTACCCCTTGTCAAGAAAAATAAAAAATACTGCATACACCAGGTGCACTAAAAATCTATGGGGACAAGTTCTGCATTTGATGAGGTGAGAAAACTCAATTTATGTCCACTGTAACCAATAAGACTTTTATCATTTCAAAGCTATCTGGGTTTCACCTAACAAACAATGCACCATTTGACCTATTATAAATAAGCACAATAAAGAACTGTATGTCAGTAAGGTACATTCTCCTTTCCACATTACACCAATTGGCATGACCAAAGCTGGCCATGAACTACACCCAGTACTGACTGCGCTTCAAAGTTGGATTTGTTTTTCGACAATATTGGATCATTTCAGGATCTAGGTTTAACCAGCTATTTTGCAAAGGCTGTTCTACAGTCGGAGGAAGCACTGTAGGAAGCAGCTGTTCATGTCTTACTGCCATCAGTGAGGAGGATGTACTTTCCTCAGCTCTCTTCAGGAGAGGGGTCACTGTAACAGTGGGTACAGTCAAGCTCCGTTCCAGACAATGACCTGGACTACTGAAGACTACGTCTGTTTGATTTCTGACAAGTGGTTTTGCCCTCTCTTTCTTCTGACACATTAGCAAAATGCACACAGAAATAACAGCAATAATGAGTAACACAGACAACAGGACCAGGGGTATAATGATGTACCAAAGGTTGCTGCTTTCAGCTGCTTGCTCTCTGGACCTCATGGCATTAACCTGATCTGTGGTCTCAGTCCCTTCAGATCCCCTTGTTCCCACTGCCATATTTAGCGATGGACGTTCCTCAAGTTGATTTCCCCAGCGTTTCCGACCTAACCACATGCCTGGGACAGTTTTCTTTGGTGCTACTGTAGGTACTTTATCATGGGAGGAAACTGGCACCCTGTCATTTGAGGTAGCTGGAATCTTTAAAGTGGTCATACTAGTTATGAAAGGCACTTCAGCTATAAAATTTTGCACAAGAGAAGGACTGCATGGCACTATGGAATACTCAAAATGGCCAACAGCAGGCTGAACATTATCTGCCCTGAGCACAAATGTGAATGAATCATTTAACAGATCAATGCCTGTCATATTCGTATCTACACTGAGAAGCACAACACCTCCATCAATGTCAGTTTGGGTGAATGTCTGAACATCTTCAAACACTGCATCATTCACAAACCTTTTTTTTACAATCCTTCCATGAGCTGGGGGCACTATCACTTCAAATCTAGGATTACTGTTTGTTAAATTAGCTAGCTCAGAAGCATCCAGGTCATCGCTTTTGAGTTTATAAACTGCTTGATTTGAAATCTGCATGTCAGACACAACTTGCACTAAAGGCTTCATTGTGATGTTCAGCACTTGTTCTGTTAGATTACTTTCTACAGTGAATATCATAAACTCCAGTACTTCTTTGAACACAGTGAAATTTGTCAGGTGGTAAGACAGTCTTCCTGAGTTCAAATCTGCCTGCTCAAATTTACTAACCTGCTCATTTTCAATCATCAGGTGCCCATACTTGAGGGGTTGAGTTATTTCATACATGATATTAGTGCTTTTTCCATTTGTGACAGCAGAAAGCTGTGTGTTAGTAACTGTGACAGATGTCTGGCCCTGTGGAAGTGCAACATCAGTAAGGTTGACCAGGACAAGAGCAATTGGTACAACTTCAAGACTGAAAAGTTTGTATAAAGGACGATGTTTACCATCAGTCACACTGAAATAAAACACCCCAGAAGAAGAACTTCCATCTTGTACAAACCAAACCCTACCACTGTCAACATCAGCTTGTGTGAAATCCTGTACAGAGACACTGAGATTGCTCTTCATTGCTAAATAACCATTGTTGGGGTTGCTAACAATAGTATATTTGAGCTCTGCTGGGGTGTTGTCTAGGTCTTCAACTTTCAGATTCTCTGAGCCCAGCACTGACACATCTCCCTGCAGGACTTTCAGGTGCAGTCTTTTAGTCTTCAGTTCTGGTGGTTGATCATTCACTGGAACAACAGTGATATTAAACATCTCTTCTAAAACTTCACTATGGGTCCTTGTTGCAGACTTGGTCTTTAGGTTTAACCAAACAGCAAAAGTGAAATTGTCCTTAAGTGATTCAGAATTATCGTGCACGTACACAATTCCAAATTTGTTCAGTATGTATTGTGAGAAATTAGGTTTTTCTTTTGTAACATTTCTTTCTCCAACAATTATTATACCATGTTGGGGTAAAGACACAACTTGATACCAGACTTCATACATGGAGCGTTGTACTTCAGGTAGCTTAATCAGTAGATTTGAAGCATCTAAATTTGTTCTGTTGATTAATATTCTACCTCCTTCCTGGACTATAGTACCTAGCAGAAAGGAAAAGAGAGTCTTAGAAACTCAGTATTTTGTAAGTTGCAGCGTTGCAGAAATTAGATATGTGTTTCAAAAATTGATAATACTCAAAAAAGAGAACATGGAAACAAATACTTTTCTTTCATGGTATCCTTGACTTCCATATGTCATCACTAGAAATATGTTATAGCTACTCTTAAAATGGATCTACACATAACTGACCAGGTTTTCTATTGATTACAGATCATGATTAAAGAAATATCAGTAACTCAAAGCTCCAGATGTTGCTTTCATTATCTCTACCCAAACAGAAAATATCCATTACAGAAGTAGGAAGAACTGAACATAGGTGGTTAATCACATTTTTAAAGATGCAGTGATACACCTACTTTCTACACTATACCCTGTGATTAAAATATTCTGGTCATTTGATACTGAAGAAAAATTTTCCTTTGATTTTTCGTATTTGTTCACTGAAAGCATAACAGATCCTACTCTATTACTGTGGAGAGCCAAATAGTATGTTATTTTTACCTGTATTTGCTAGAAGACGACTGTTCCGATCATGCCTGGGAATTTCATATGAGATGACAATATGGAACATCTGAGGGTCCAGAGCTGATGGTGGAGAGGAGACAGTAAATGTAAAGAAATCTTCTGCACTCCAGTCAGCTGACTCTGCATCTGAGTGCTCATACATGATCACACCTTCATTCACCTGTTTTTGAGTAAAGAGAGCCATAGGTAAAACAGGAGAACAATTCTAAATTCAAAAGAATAAGGACAGAAAACAATCATAAGACCATTGGTCAATAAAGGATTTTCTACCTTAGTCCATGTACAATTACTGTGTACATAGCTTATACTGAGAAATTATCTTGCATTTCTCTCTTTGAACATTTCTCTTTTTGCCAGACAAGTAAACTTGAAAAAAATATTTGTACTAGACACAACCATTCATTAGTTTAGACCTAAAAGCAAAAGCTAGCGTCTTCATACTAGGACTCTCATCAGCTGGAACTATACCAGAACTTAAAGATTAGTACTTTAATACACTGAAACTTCAGTAAGATTCCTAACAGCCACAAGACTACAACAATAACTACATCTCATTCAGTACATTTCACATTGCCTGTCAATTCATTCACTGACCTGGAGAGAAGACAGTTACCTTGTAAATCCTTGGCAGCTTCCCAGGTAACTACTGACCTGGATCGTCTGTGTCAGTTTATAATTGCCAAAGAGATCCCTGTCTGAGATGGTGTCGGTTCTAAGTCTGCAACTTGTAATGCACTTCACACAGCTTTGTAAACAAGCTGAAGGAACTTATTAGCACATATTCCCATGATATATGCTTAAAAGGTGTGAAAAAGAAATTCAAAAAATCCCTGTTGCAATCATGGATGAAGCACTTCAGCATTTCAGAATTTGATCTGCAGCTATGGAGAAAGCTAATCCTGAAACCACTGTAACAGCCCTGTCTGAAATCACTAAGGAAAAAGAGTTTTCAGGGTCAAGTTTTCTCAGCACTCTCAAAACCAGCTGACCTTACTGTTGATAAACCTACCATTAGGTTTACATTTTCCCTATACTGATTTAATTCTTAATAGCTATTATGGGACAGAGCACACAAAAGTGATATTAAAATGATATGTTGTTTCAAAACAATTTGTCAAAGCATGCCTCTAGGCCTTCAAGTTGAAGAAAGCAAATTAATGTACCAAGAATAGGCACAATATGCTTCTTATAAATTCAGTGGTGTTAATCAACTGTTAATGTTCCTACGGCTATATAGTTTTAAATGCAAAACCATGCTAATATCTGCACTAGTAAGAAAATGGCACTGGTGAGCATTGCCTAGTTTACCTCTGCGATGACTTCAAATATAATGAAGAAATTATGGACTGCTACAAGATGAAAATACTTTCAAACTATCATAGAAAGTACTGTCAGAGAAAAAAAAAAACACCTTGTGTTCAAAACTACTGTGCTATTCTAATCTATTTAATGCATCATTAATTTTCTTATATTGGATTCAGAACAACTGTCCTTGAAAAATTCCACTGGAATGCAACTTTTTTTTCTTTTTCAGCCACAGGGAACATGCAAGAGTTCAGCAGAATAGCAAAAGTGCTAACTTCTTTTTATAATCTAGCTATAAACTAATTTTCAGAAGCAAAATTCTAAGTTCCACAACAGAGAGTTATGTATGTGAAAATGCAAAGAAACTACATCAAAATACTTTTCAATTCAAATCAGATTTAGAAGTTTTGAAACAAGAAATTGAAATTCTTATTCCCTGTGTAATGAAAAATATATAATGCCTGCAATACCAATGTCATTTTTTCACATTTTTTCATATTGTGGCTATAGCCTGCTAGACAGTAAGTTTATTTTGGATCTCTTTTCTTCCCCTAATAGCAGGATACCTCATTCTCTGCCAGAATAAACAGTGATCTGGTTAAGATACCTTAATTTTACCTGCGATGAGTCACTTAGCTCTACTTGTTTGAAGTGAAAATGGCCAATACAAATACCTCCAACAGAGAATAGAAGCACACACAGTATTAGAGCTCAAATCCTTACACAACTTACAAAGTTCAAAGCAAAGTTAATTATACATTAGTAAGAACTAAAATTATAGAGAAAAAGTGGCATGCTCTGACATGGCACCATCCAATAAACATATGTAAATATTGCATCTGTACGGAAAGAGATTAAAACATCATTCTTAGCTGAAAGATTTTCTGTCATGCTTAACTATTTCACTTACTACTCATAAATATCATCCATTTTAGGAACTGAAGAGAATGCCATCATTAGCCAGCTCACCTCTCTCATAATTTAAGAAAAAACTCACCTCAGTAATTATTGCAAATAAGATCAACAACAGAATGAGATTAGAACACAGTTTTAAGAGAAACGTCTTGTCTTCAACTTGATTTATATAGTTCAGGTGGAGATACATTCCACCACAGTCCTTGGTTAGGTTGTTTCAAGTTTAATTTTAATCAGTAAAAGTGCCAGGTTTTTTTCTGTTTTGTTGGTCATGTTTCAATTTCCAATCAATAGATTTTCTCAGTCCTTCATTTAATTCTTTTTAAATCTGTAATTGTAGATTAAGATCAAATTGTCTCTTCTTTTTTCCTAAAGTGAAGTCATATGATTGAGCTCCTTTTACCTCCCTGGTAAGATTTTCTGAGAATATCTTACTGTGTGCAGAGCACACAGTTAGACTCCACACACAGACATAACCCATTTTTTCAGCTGCAGAATGTTTTCCATCAAGTTACATGAACTGCCACGTTTTAGTCATTCAAGTATGAGACCCTGTATCACAGTTAAGATTCTTTAAGCACTTAATATCACAGCCAATCAAGTCAATAAAAGTCCTCTGGGGGACACCCATGAGGACTGTGCACAACTGAAAAGAATCTGATACTTGGAGTTTTCATACAGCACAAGGCTACTCCTACTGCCAAAAACTAAAGGCTTCAAACCTCTGACTGCTGGTTAATGGCACCAGAACAGCTCTTCTTGAAAAATACTGTTACAAGCAAAACAGTGGAAACTGCCAAGACTCTGGTAGTATTCAAAGACAGGAGGAAAAAAGCTCCTCTTGCAGTCATTACTACATGCCAGATATTTAATGACACAGCAAATCTGGGCAATCACATTGATGGGACGCATATGTCTGGTTACTAAGCAGATATAAATCAAGCAGACAAAGAAAAAACAATTGGGATGTCCTTTGAAATAACAATCTATTGCTGAAATATCCATTATAATGTAAATGCTTACCATAGACTGTGTAAAACTGAGGATTTCCTGGGTGGTATTATCAGAATTTATTCTGATCAGCCTTCCAAGTTTGGGGGAAACTACAATCATAAAAGTTATAGTTCTGTTTCCTGCGTTGGTCACGTCACTGGTTACAGCTTTCAGATCATGTTGTGAAATAGGTTTCCTGGAACCTAAAAACCATCAATTAAACGTTACTTAGATTTGCAACAGCAGTTTTTCAAAAAGGATACAAACCACTCTCTCATCTGCTTACTCTACTTAACATTTTAATAACGCTTTATAAGATCAGCAAGTTTCCCCTATTTTTGGTTACTTTCAGATAACACAACCCTTCCGTAACATTCTCAATTACAAAGCACAGCAGTATGAAGTATTTTTGTTTTACAGAAATGAAAAAAAGTACAGTTCTCTTCAGCATGTGTAACTGCTAAATTCTAGCTTCTGTAAAAGCAATCTGAGCAAAGGAGTAGAGCACATATAAGAAGCCCTGTCTCTATATTACATGTCTAGAACTGAATTCAAACTATAGCTGAAGTCAGTATTGGCAATGTATTTAGTAATCCCAGTTGCCCACAGAAGGTATGATAATTTGGCTGAGAATTCTTAACACAGTAAATTCGCTAGTGTACACAGATAACCAAAACCAGTTATTATCGGAAGATTAAACCACACTTTAAGAATATGAAAGATTATTTTTATTAGATGAAACTGAAAAATAAATACTGAATTAAACAAATTAGGAAGGACACAGAAATCATGGTCTAAACTGAAATAAAGTATTATTAAGATGCACGGACAACTGAGAGGTCCTGTTAATACACAGAACTGCTCTAACCAGTACTTCTTGGCTTAAAGATTATAAGGAGCTTCTTGGAATTTAATCAAACCAAGACAATTTCTGACAGATGTGACAAAGCCAAACCTCATTATTTCCTAAAAGAAAAGAAAAAAAGTCTGTTTTGGCATTTTTTTATTTTATGTTGCACTGTGTCTTGATGGTATACACTCAGCAAACTAAATCTAATGTTCACTGATACTTTTGGAAGAGCAATAGATTTTCATAATCCTGCTCCTCCTGCCCCTACTTCTGCCTCTCTTTTTACATCTTGTTTTTTCTTGAGCATCATGCTCCTGCAGGTATCAATGCAGCATTTCAAACAGTAGCAACAGAAATCCTTCAGGTCTGCATTAACAATCCATCCCCCTTATAAATCTACCTTCTGTTTACAGAGGACTAACATAAAATCTTTCTCCTGTAATATTCAGAAGAAAAAAACATAGTAATCAAACCAAAGAATGGGAATCTTCTGCAAGCCATTCATAACATGGTTTTACAGAGGGACCTGGATAGACTGCATCGATGGGCCAAGGTAAACCGTATGAGTTTCAATAGGGCCAAGTGTCGGGTCCTGCACTTTGGTCACAACAACCCCAGGCAACCCTACAGGCTTGGGGAGGAGTGGCTGGAAAGCTGCCTGACGGAAAGGGACCTTGGTGTGCTGATGGACAGTCGGCTGAATATGAGCCAGCAGTGTGCCCAGGTGGCCAAGAAGGCCAATGGCATCCTGGGTTGGATCAGGAATGGTGTGGTGAGCAGGACTAGGGAAGTCATCCTGCCCCTGTACTCGGCATTGGTGAGGCCTCACCTCGAGTACTGTGTTCAGTTTTGGGCACCTCAGTACAGAAAGGACATGGAGGTGCTGGAGCAGGTCCAAAGAAGGGCAACAAGGCTTGTGAAGGGCTTGGAGAATCTAACGAGAATCTACGAGGAGAGACTAAAGGAACTGGGGCTGTTTAGTCTGGGGAAGAGGAGGCTGAGGGGAGACCTCATTGCTCTCTTCAAATACCTGAAAGGTGATTGCAGTGAGAGCGGGGCTGGTCTCTTCTCAGTGGTGACAGGTGACAGGACAAGGGGAAATGGCCTCAAGTTGCGCCAGGGGAGGTTTAGGTTGGATATCAGGAAAAACTTCTTTACAGAAAGGGTTGTTAAGCACTGGAACAGGCTCCCCAGGGAGGTGGTTGAGTCACCATCCCTGAATGTGTTTAAAAACCGTTTGGATGTGGTGCTCGGGGACATGATTTAGCAGTGCGTTGTTAGGGTAGTATGGTTAGGTTGCGGTTGGACTTGGTGATCTTGAAGGTCTTTTCCAACCTGAGCAATTCTGTGATTCTGTGAACATCAGGATTCTACTTGTTTACACATAGCTATGCTGTGGTTAAAATCAGATCTACTTTGAAATACAGTTGTTATAACAAAATGAAATCTTCCGGCTCTTTTCTCCTTTTTACCTTCCCATCTCTCTATGTACCAGTGTTGCTTAGAAAAGTGAAGCAGCCCCTCAGAGCTAGAAAAATTCTCTCACTATCTAATTGAAGAAATCTCCCTTCTTCTCTCTACTATCCTTCTTCCTCTTCTGCACTGCAGACAGACAGGGAAGCACAAGCATGCGTTGAGTCTGCAGCAGATGTGATCAAGAATGTAGAACAGAGAATAAAAGTTCATCAGACCACATGTATCAATATACAGTTATTTCTCAACAACCTCACTAATGTAAATCAGGCCCTGGCACCATAAAAAATTAAGACAGAGTAACTTCCAAACATGGTTACACTGTAATGATGGTTGTGATTTTTACAATTCTTCACAAAGCCCCTGTTCCTTCCCAACAGACCTGACCTCACTCAGGAGCCAGGACTTGATCACAAAGAACTTCACTGCACAGTAGAGGCTGAAATACAATTCAGGGCCACAGACTCTGAAGTCTCTTACACTCTCCTGTGAAATGAGGTCCTGCTCAAACACAACCTTCTCCTGAGTGTCGTTGATGCACATAATGCAAGTGGATGAATGCTTTTCTTCCGAGACACGAAATACTTTTTCTGGCAGTTGCAGCAGTTCTGCTATGGTCCAACCCCTCAACAGGGAGAAGACTGGTTATTTGCCAGCCAGCAGACTGGGTAAAGGAGAGGGAAATGCGATCACAGCTTGCATGCTTCCCAGCACAAGAGCACACAGTTTGCAAAAGTACCACCACCCAAACTATGCAGAAAGATTCAGGGAGAGGGGATGGGCAATTCACAGTAGGACCAAGCTAATCCAGACAAGCAGAACATAATAGCATAAAACTGTTACCAGTATTTAATGATTTTGGTATCTGTTTTTAATGCCAATATTTAAAATCAGGAACCTACTCTGGTATGACCATTTTGCCTGTCACTGCTAAACAGTAATGGATCATCTTGTCTGCTGACTGGCTTAGATAGCTATGCTTATGAATACCTGAAATTCTTCTTTTCTTCTCTAAGAGCATCTCATCTAATTCCTTCTTCAATTAATTGCTTCCCTGAAGAGAGCAAACATTCATGTTCTAGATATCTAGCATACATAAGAGAGCTCATGTGTCTATCACATAATGTATTAAGCACACTGAACAAAATGAGCTGCTGTTGGACAGAAAAAATCCATAAGCTCAATAAACAATTCTGCTGTATTCAATGCAAAAGAAGACAGCAGTACATGCTCTTATAAAATTCCAGAACAATATGCATGAAAGAATACTTTATACCCAGTCATTTCGACATGGCAAATTCTTCACAACATATTCAAGATTTAATTTCCTAGAGGGAAGATTCTTCAAGATGTCTCAACATTAACATTTCCCACACACTGCTACAAAATATAACAAAGCACCGGCTATTGTTTTTGTGTGTGTGGGTTAAGTGTCTGGCACAATCAGTTTTAACTGTCATACCACAACGAGCAAGTACCACTGAAACCTGTACAAATCCAGAATGTTTTTAAAACATATCATGAAGAGAACAGGCAAAAAAAAAAGCTAAGCAATACTTTTTAACATCAAAAAAGAATTTTTGCTAACTCAAAGCAAGCAACAATTCAGTAACAGCTGCAAGCTTAAATGAATACAGCTTGCAGTGCCGAAAGAAATATTCTACTTTCCAAGCTGCAGAACTGATAGAAAGTCCAGAGACTATTCTACAGAAGTATCAGGCATACTTTTCTTACAATTATCTTTGGCTTAAGACAAAATTCCTGTTAAGCCCTGTGCCTAAGGCAAACTTACACACCAAAATCACAGATTAATAAACCTTTTAAGTGGGTTTATTTGAATCTCATTATTATTGACTGAAGAAGGTCATGCTGCTACAATCTCATTTTTTGTTGCCTATGTTTAAGTAGCTTTTTCTGCAAGCCTTTATTTATACAGCTTACATTCATGAAGTCTTAGAAACTGAAGTGCTCCTCTTCTGTACTGAATTAATAAATCAAGATACAAATAAATACCTACAGAGCTTTCCTAGCTCCCTGTCTCTCTCTGGCCGTGTTTAGAGAAAAAAAAAGGCGGTAGTGCAAACAAGAAGCAGGACACAAGAAAAATCAAGGAGGGATTACCCTTCCCAGTGCAAAGCAGGAAATGGCTCTGGTGAGACCCTCTTAACTCCTGCAGGAGTATGATTTCATTGAAAACCGTCCTCACCTCAGCTGCTGAGCCAGCTAGCTGCAAATGCACAAATACACACAAAAGTTGTTCAGTCTTTCTTATCTGTCCTTGAGTCTGTGCTGCCCTCCATAACTCTGTTCAAAGAGTAAGAAAGTGAACTAGCAGTATGATGAGATTAAGTGTCCAGCGGACAGGCTCTTCACTCTGTATTTGCCACGCAAAAAACACTACTAGCTAAGACAGCCTGAATGCCCTAACAAGCACACTGCACCTCTAACTCTATGAATACATTATAGTGCTTTTAAACTAAACTACTCTCAGTGAGGAATGTTCAGAGCATAGCTTGACAGTGTTATTGTCACATGGTGCCTATATGTTTTACGGCCAAATTACATCACCCCAAGCACTACTCATATCAAAAATTTAAAGACCATACAAACAATAAATGCAGCTGACACAACAAAATTGTTCTTTTAAAAAGCACACAGATACATGTTTACAAGTACAGTTATCTATATTTTAGTCAGCTATCTGGTAAATAAATGCATACATGGTCACCTATGCAAATTTTTCAAACGCACAAAATCAAGGTAAGTTGTTAAAAACAGACCTGGGAAGATTCTGAGTCCTTTGTTTACTTCAAGGCTAATGACTAGAGTCTGAGCTGTGATGCTAAAAATCTGTCGTGGTGCAAAGTTTAAACCATCTGTTACCTGAAAGTTGAAGCCTCCAGACATTGCCCCTGTAGATAACAAAACGTACATTTATTGTAATTGTTGTTTGTTTTTTTTTATAAACATTCAAATATACACACTAGACACCTTTTGCTGTAGGCAACATTGAAATAAATACAAAGACATACCGAAGCAGTTTCTGATTAGTACTTTTGTATGTAAACTAGAATCTTATTAGTTCATAATGCAGAAAAGACCAACCCGAGGAGGCCTACTGGCTAAATATCTCAGAGCTGTAAAGCAGAGTGCCCCTTCCCCTCTTACTTCACTGATCTCAGCAGACCTGGAACCCAGTTAAATCGGCTTTCAAATTTTCTACTCCTATTACATCTTAGGAGGGATCCAGGCACTTAAGAAGCTATTTTGGCACAAAAGTAATTTTAAGAGAGAAGCTACAAGAATATTCATTTTTATTTAAATTTAGAGGACTGAATCAAATCACAGGTTGCTTTGTTTCTTTGCTCTCCTTCAGTTTTACTGAAGAGGATATTTTGCCACAGCTCAGATTATTACAGATGATATGATATTATGATACTCATAATAAATGCACATTTTTTTCTTTAATCTTAAAACTGATGTGTAGTTTGGCCACAATGTAATAGCAAAATACCTCCAGGAGACTGAGCAGATTCCTGAAGAAACACAGCTTTCAAAACTGACTTATTAAGGTGTACAGGTGTAAGACTGGCTTTAAATTGACAGTGTCCAAATTGTTTAATTCGGTACAAAAAAGGAGAATGAAAAATGAAAACATTAATTGTTAATTACATAATAATAATATAACAAAAGAGTTATAATTGCTCTTTTACTTACTTTGCCTAATTTTGCAATAAGATTGCTACATGAATATATATCATGAAAGTACAATGTTGCCCTGTACTTTCACTTAAAGACCAGCATTCCTTGCCTAGCAATAAATTAACATATCAGAAGAATCAAACGTGGGTCCTAAGATTATAGCTAACAGTTCCCCTAGGCAATGCTCCCACATCCAGCCAGATATAGAAGCAGCTCTGGAAAACCAGGCTATATTGCTTTTTATTTTAAAAGCTTTTATGCTCTGATGTTTTCTTACAATAAAGACACACAAGCAGCTGCACATTTTCAAAGGCACTGAGGAATCAACCACTTGCTTCAAGTTGGGAGAAAAAGGCTTACTTAGCTTCACTTGCTTTTTTGGACAATGCAGAGCAACTGTGTGATTGACATAATCTGACACTTTGACATTGACAGAGTCAAGAACAGAACTAATCCTGAAGCGCTGCTGAGGTATTATTTTATCACAATTTTTAAAGAGGTATCTGATCAGAGGTGATAAAAAGGATATCAGAAAGAGGGTTGTAAAAACTGCATTAAGACACTAAGGCTGACAAAAGGTCAGTTCAGTTCTTTCTTAAGGAAAAATTAAGGGCGGACTCCATACTGTGAAAGCTGGACAGGGTGCACACTGGAATGAAATGGAGGCAGAAAAGGGAAGGAATTCTCACACTGAAAGAGGAGTACAGAAAAGAAAAGGTCTGATCTGGTTCTGCATTCATAAAAAAAGAGAATTTATAGGGTGCATTTGCAACTCACAGCACAGAATAAGCAGTTTAATGTAATTCACAGGACTGAGCAAAGATGAAGGGAAAACTTTACGAAGATTTATGTAAGAGACATAAAAACAATGCATGTTAGTACTTCATTTGTACTACAAAACACCCTGAGAACAGAGAGCTAGTGCCATGTATAGATGCAAAAGCCCTGTGACAGGTGGAGCAATCAATGCCACTGCATGGAAGAGTCGCCTCAGCCAAGAAGATGCTGCTCTTCCTTCCCCTTGGAAAGGTTCACAGTGAGTGGGAAAAGCAGAAGACAGTATGTGGAGGACATGAAATGAGGTACTTCCCAGGACGAGTCAAAGAGGCTAGCACATAGCAGAAAGTTGAAGATAAAGGACAAGGCAGCTGAAGATGACGTTAAGAAGCATTGTGACAGCAAGAGATGAGGAAAAGGTCCAAGGCAAGGCTGGGAGCAAGAAGAGCATAGCAAGGACACTTCCAGCAACAGTCCAAGATGGAGGACGAAAGAAAATTATTTTCTTCCAAGATGAAGGAGGAAAGTCTGAAGAAGGAAAAAAAGTGAAATGTCAAGAGTACTTTCTGAAACACTGGAGGTCATGATGTGGCCAGAGCAGCTGGAAGGGCTGATGCATGACCTGGGCAATTTTACATTTCAAATCTACTGTACATCCCACATTCCCACTCACTGGAAAAAATGGAATTTGCTATTCTTTTTGCTTTTATTAATCAAGATCCACTTCCTAAGGCTACAGATGTGCATTTGCCCCTTCTGGAACAGAATGAATTCATTTCCTCACGCTCAGACTACCATCTTCCTACTGCCATCAGGGTTTTTACATATCAAAGTCTCTCTTGAAACAACTTAAACAGCTGGGCTCACTTTTACTATGTTTTTGACCTTTCACCTCCTGACCAAATTATTTGAGTAGGATACCAACAGCTCAACAACAGCTGCTTGTAAAGCAACTTCAGCAACATTTATGCACTCTGCAAGATACTGCTCTGAAAGTCAGAGCCCTTTAACCTGCACCAAGCCTCATGGAGTCACAGCACAGATCTGGAGTGACTGCTGAACCCAAGCGAGCCCTGGAAATAATTCCTGCTCACCCCAGGGGCTGGTGAGATAATTCTGTACCTCCTCCATCTCCTTCCCCATCATTCAACTGGTTTACCCTTCTTTAGCACCTCCTTTCTTCTCCTTTCAGCTGATGCAATATGATAACAGATCCGGAGCAAGGAACACAGCAGCTATTGTCCCACAAAAGCCTCACCCCCTCTTCAGACTGGAACCTCACAGGGATATTCATTCCCAAGGCTTCTTGGCACTGCTACTTAAGGACCCAGGAGGCTGCCCTGACTCCTTGTTTTATTGCCTACAAATTCTTTCTGTAGAAGCAGCAAAAATAAATAACGCAATCTCTATCTCTCACTACTGGTAGAAAAGAGTCAATGGTTATAGCAGAATTTCTTCACAGCCAGGTTCATATCACCCATGTAAGCCATAACTTCATTGCCCAGAGCTCTTTAGGACCATGACTATACTGTGACAGATATCTGAGAGACGGCTAGTCCATGAATAACTCAGCAATGTCAAAAGGTTTTTAGAAGACTCTCAGTGACAATGGTCAAAAACACTGACTACATATCTATGAAAGCTGCAATGTTACCTTTCTGCAAACCATGGGTTCAGTAAGAAGACTGCTACTAACAGTCTTCCCACAGAACACCAGGCTTTCACGATGAGTATTCATTTAAGTGGTCATAAGGACCACTTCCTGTCTAGGTTGTCAGACCATGCATCACATAACCAGCACTCTGAGATTTTTGTGATGTTACAAAGAGATCCACAAACAATTACAAACACAAATACACTGAACAAGAGCAGTATATTGGTAACAGGTGGTATTTTTGAAACCACATACCATTGTGTACAAATACCAGCTGCCCTTCAATTATATGAGCCTGAGTAAAACTAAGGATGCTCTTGTTTGGAGAAGACTTCAGTGCCAAGTACCCATTGCTAGGTGGTGTAATTGAATATATCAGGTCTGATGGTGAGGAGTCCTTATCTTCTGCACAGAGGTCGTCAATAGTTATTTCTGTGACTGAACCCTCCCAAACCTAGAAAAACAAACATAAAATTAAAAAAAAAAAAAAAAAAAAACCGAAAGAAAGAATGAAAACGCATGCAAACAAACCTAAAAAAAATGAGAGATTTACGCTGTACGGCTCTAGCAGCTATGGTAGGTTCCCTGTCTAAATTTCTGATCATGATTACTGTAATGGTTAAACCTGGCACATGGTTTTCAAGAAACAAGACCACAAAATAACACAAACAAACACACACTACATGGGTTTGGATTTTAGAGAGCTGAAGTGTAAGCTCTCTATTTGTCAGGCACTATCCAAAACTCTTATGAACAGAGCAACATCATATTTTCATAACTGAGTCAAGGAGCTCCCTTCCAACACATACATATGAATATTATTGTCACATACTTCACAGCAGGCACAGCATTCAATATGCTCTACTTTCAACTAGCAGAACGGAAAAAAAGAAAATGGCCTGAGGACAGCATAATCTCTAATACAAATGGAAGACTTGTAGCCATATTATTTTATTTTAACAAACTGCATTAAAGCCCCTTTTTCAATGCACCTAACAACCCACAGAGCAGAGACAGAGGAAGGAAACCACACCCCCAACAGCTGCTTAGCACTTTGCAACATTGCACATACAGACAAAATAAATAATGTATTTGAGAAGATGCGACAAAACCTACTACTTATTTCTGGAAAATCAACATGCTTTTTTTTTTTTTTTTTTTGTTAAGGAAACCACACCCCCAACAGCTGCTTAGCACTTTGCAACATTGCACATACAGACAAAATAAATAATGTATTTGAGAAGATGCGACAAAACCTACTACTTATTTCTGGAAAATCAACATGCTTTTTTTTTTTTTTTTTTTTGGTTAAGATCTGCACAGTCTGACAGATCCTTCTTTTGAGCAGAAATAACTGTTATCTTGGCTTCATTCACATCTTTACACACATAGATAATCACACATAGATAATTTCTAGCACTGATTGAAAATTATAGGCAACAGACTGCTTTACTCTTCATCTTTCCTGTATATAGTCAGAAATACAGACAAAAGTACTAACAAAGAATAATACAAATTTATCTCAACATTAAGTAAAATCTCCAAATATTCAGTATATCAATGTCAGTTCTTTCCAAGCAGTTTGTACCACAGAGTATAAGCTAAAAGGCCTAGCCTTCAAAAGACTTATCTTGAGGTTCAAAACACAAACAGCATTGCTCCTTTTTGTCTTCCCAGGTCCTCAGCACACCTAATAAGTATCTGGTAGCAACATTATATCAGGTAGTTTAAGACAAAATGTGATCCCTGAAAAAAAGGCATTTTACTTCTGCCAGAAACAAAAATCATCGATCAGATTTTTCCTTAACTATCACTGACTTTTTTGAGACTATAGAAGAAATCTTGAATGCTTTTTTTAAATCCACTGGGATTTTTACCACAACACTTCAATAGCAGAAAGATTTCAGCCTAGTCTATGTCACAAAATACATGCCATAGAAAAAGAGATAAAACGGAATTACGTGTTTTCTAATTAGGAAAACAAGTTTGAAGTTGTGTTACTTTTTGTAATAGAAAACTTCTTGCAAATAGGAAATTAATGTTTTCTCAAGTGAAATGTGTATTTCCTTGAAATGCAATTACTAGTATCTAAGTTTGATGAAAGATATCACCTATGAACACAAGATAATAACTAAGCAAAGGATGACTGAGCATTACCACGTCAGTACATCAGTGCCACCGGTCTCATATCAAGGCCCTCTTAATTCCCATCAGTAACACTGTTTCGGATTATTCTGCACAGGAAATAAGAAGTCACACAGAGTACACACAAACACATTAGAAAGAACTATGCAAAAGCTGCTGCGCATGACTCAGGCTAAATGTCTGTAAGTTCAAAAAAAATCTCTTAATAAAAGAAAAATTCAGCTTCTTTTTCTATAAAAAGGCAGTGTTTATTTCTGTTTTTCCAGAACACTGTCACACAATGCTTTTTAAAGTACTGTAAATGCTGAGTCCCCCGTGACCTGTAATATGATCCTCAGGGAATGAAATGAGATACAAGAGCTAAACAGGGCTGTAGGGAAGTAGACACTCAGAGCACTGCAAATACTATGCAGGTAGAGCTTATTTTCCACATCTGGAATCAAGTCCTCCTTGAGGAACACCACAAAAACTGTATTTGAATTTCTAGAATGTAGCAATACACAAATTTTGCACTTGCCTACCACATTCCACAAGCATGGTCCAAAAAAAGGTCCATGACCCTGCCCATTCTGCTTTGCTTAAAGCATTCTGCTTATTAGTTCTTCCTTGTGTGCTGTGTATCCATGTAAAAAGTCAAAGATATTTTAATACTCTGGTAAATTAAGGATTTAGAGGGAAAAAACCAGCATTTCAATTTCATTTAAAAAAAAAATTAGTTGGCCCTCGTGTGGCAACAGGAGGATGCAGTCGTTTCAAAGCATCACTACTAATAAACATTCTGAAAAATATTAAAAAAAAAAACCAAACATACAACTTGACAAAGTTTTAGGAAATTCTGCATTACTGTACAGTTTCTAAGTATATGAATATCTTCAGCATTTACTGTTCTAATGAAAAAGTTATAAACTAAGTGCAAGGATTACTAGCATGCATTACTAAAGCTCTCACTGTAATAACATTTCCCCATATCATTTGTTACGTTAATGTAGGTATCTCAGCATGTAACAAATTCTCAACCAAAGGGAAAAAAAAAAAAAAGAAAACTTCAATTACTTTGGCTTCCTAAAGAAAATCACAAACAACCCCAAAAATATTTGGTTGTTCATCTTCTTGAAACTCCTCCTGTTGTGTTCATAACTTTGATATAAGCAACAGACACTGTTGTTTGAATAAGGGATATGTTATGGATGCACCAGAAATAAGGGAATAAGATGAAAGACTCATTCAGCTTGTATGAACATGCTCCTTTCAAGGAATTTTTGTGCATTTGTCTACAAGTCCCATGACAAAGGCCAAAACTAGCTAACATCACTGACCACGTCACTCGGCTCTTCAGAGAAGCTACCTTTGATAGCAGGTGCCATATGGAAATCTACTATTTCCAATGTTCAGTTGTTCTTTCTAACTCCCTTTATAATGAGATTTTCAAAATTTCCGAGGTGCCAAACTCCAGCCAATTCAAATGGTCCTACTAGACTTTAGTTTTCACAGTGCTGGTCCCTGATCTTATACTTCTGTACATTTTCAACCTTTCAAAATATATACAGTAAAAGAGCCACTGCCTTTTCAGAAGCAACACACAGTTTATTTCTCAACATTCATCACTAGCAGCGTCCTTGTGGAGCACAGACTGCTTGGCTCAATTGATCATCAGCCCAGCAAGCACTATCCTACACAGGAATGCCTAGCTCATCTCAATATTTAGCCAGCTTATGATAAATCCATTTTCTCCAACCTATTTGAGATGTGCAAGGCTCCTCTGAAGAAAGATCTTAGCGTATTCCTCCCAGTATGTAACTTGACTGTCACCACACTGTATAGGTGTGTATTAGTACCTATTCATAACAAAATCAAAGCTTATTTGTCAGCAACAGTTTAGGCATGATGAGCAGAACTACAGGATACAAAGGCAATGTCATGGCTGTGAGTATGCAAACTGCCTGCACAGCAAAAAAAGACCAACTTTGGCTAGGTTTAACTGTGTTATCATTGTTCTTGGGAAGCCAGGACTTAACAGCCATTTTTAGAAAAAAGCCATTTACTGCACTGCACTGCACTGCACTGGCTCAGTTCTCTGAGCAGAATGCCACTCTAAGCCTACACTGCACACAGAAAGCTATCAAACTGGGCACACATCCCTCATATGCTACCAGACAAACATGACCACGTGCTGTGCTGCTGTCTATAGAGTACCTCTGTGGTTAATTTAACCGTGGAAGGTTTTACTCTATTACTTGAATGCTTGTGAAGACAGTTTGTCCTTCTACTGGCAATATTTGCAAGGGATAGGGTCCTCTGTGTTGTGCACATTTGCAGATTATCACAGACTTGCTGCAACCACTGTGAAGATGCAAAGCATTACCACTATCACTGCTTAAAAATCCCATCTTTTCTTGCACGAAAAGGCAATATACACAACCCAAAGCCATGGTCATCTACACAGTAATTTATTCTCCCTAGGCAACACACAATCAGATATGTAAAATTAAATGCATTTTTAGATGCCACCAACTTGTAAGTACATCATCACACAGCACTAGGAACAATGTAACCACAAAATACGCCAATTATCTACTTTCAAATCTATTTTGAAATGTCTTCTCTGTCTTAATAGCCTCTCAGCTGGTCTACTCTAACCACAAGTTGTTACCTAAATCTTACCCATTTAATTCTGTTTCTCAGAGCCATCTGATTTACTTGCCAGGTCCCAGGGAGCAAGCCTTTAAACGCTGAGGGTTTTTTGTTTATATGGGGACATATAAACTGGTTCTTGTTACTGGGTGCAACAATAAAATAAATAAATAGAAGGAAAAAGGAGGGAAGGATGGACAGGACAGAAGGAAGCAAGAAAGGGGAAAAGGGAGAGAGAGAAAGAGAGAGAGAAAGAGAAAAAGATCTGAAAAAGCACTGAAGTGACAGAAGTGACTTTTTTCAAGAGCAGAAGGTTAAAAGGCCAGCTATTAATGCTTAATGAGCATCAGTCAGCAATTTTAAACTTTCCTTTAGGAATCGACAAGGTGGGGGGACTGCATTTTCTATCAGAAATACTCAATATGTAGTGATGCACAAATGAGAATGCTGCTCTCTTCTACTGTCCTGTCCCACTGTGGAGTCCAGAGAGGAGCCAAGAGTAGTTAACACCTTAGCAGGTCTGACCCTTCAGTATATTTAATAGCAAGAACAAAGGCTGCACAAAGGCAACAGTAAGATGTTTGCACTCATCATCACTACTCTTGGTATTTTTCTAAGCCATATTTATTAACAGCCCTGAAGACATCCTAGCAAAGAACACTACAATACAGCAATGTTACTAGTATGAGCAGTCTACCCCAAAAAGCCCTATGTTAGTCTAAGAGATTTCATGTAATCTTAAGAGAAAGTTCCAACAGCCTTCAACATATTCCTTGTTTTACACTAACACAGCAGAAAACCTTCTTCATGACATCCCCTAAACATTCCTCATTCTATATCCTAAATGCAAATTACCCAAGTACTACATCCCTTCATTAACACAATTTGATTTAAATTCCATGACTGCCACTTACTGCATTGAATATTCCAACAGATACAAAACTGTAAGTGCATTAACTCTGTTAATGCGCTAACATTAACTCTGTTAATGACAGTACATTAAATGATACCAGGTTAGAAATCAACATTTTAAAATTATGACAAACATACCTGAAGAATTCTGTTAATTTTTATAACAGGAGTTTCATCATTTACTGCAGTAACTGTTACAAACATTGTTTGGGGCAAGCTTTGTTTCCGTAATTCTGTGTTATTAACTATAAAGGTAAAATTGTCCATTAGTTCCTCACTGCCATCATGAACATAGTAGATTAATTCTTGTTCCACCTGAAAAATATAACAACCTAAAAAATTAAACATGCTAAAAGAAAATGAATGTGACATCAAAAAACATGTAAATCTGGTCAAGTCCTCCAGATTGCTTCAACTTTTTGTGACTCCAAAGAATTCATTTACAGCCATATCTGACCTGTATCTCTACCTTTGTTCTACCCATGACCTCAAATTTTACAGCTCTATACCTCTACCCAGTTTTAATTGACAGTCTTGGCATTCCCCCTTCATCCTATAGAGAAAATAGTAGGATTCACTCCCACTGTATTTACAACATTTCCTGGGAGCTACAAATGGAAGAAAAATGAGTATTAGTAGGTGGTGACTTATCATATCATTTTCCTTTTTAGAGCAAACAAACTGAAAATTAGCTTTTCACACATATATTTGTTCTCTATGAACACATAATCTAAAAATAAAAAATTGCTTCCACATCTCTCCTTGTTCAATTTACATATTATTTCATCTGGTCAGCTCTTTTCAAGATGTACCCAAGAATGCAAGGGGCTCACCAGTCACGTGTGACTAAAGCACACTGTTTTGTTTGACCAGTGGCACCCAAGGAAATGATGTGGTTGACCATAAAAAAACAGCCACCCTTCCTCTGAACACCAAATGACCAGCAGCAATATCTCTGTTACAAGGCCCAAAGAAAGCTCAAACTCATGCACCTCACCACCTCCCACTAAATCCTCGCACTTGAGACAAAAATTAGCATTTAACAACAAAAAAGTTAATCATAACTATAGACAAAGAATTAATCATGACAATGAATCTAAATGCATTACCTGTTTTTTCGTAAATTTGTTTAACTTTATTCCAGGAGCATTCAAATCTTCAAAATACCCATGGTTTGGCTGGTCAACTAAAATAATTTCACAGCTGAGTCCTGCAAAGTGTCTACTAGAAATTTTTAGATAGTCTTCCACTAGGGCTTTTGAGCCACCTTCAATTACTGTGAAGTTCTTTACTTTCAAGGGAATCACTCTGGGAATAATGTCAACTGAGATTTCTATTCCATTCACTGTTTGGATACCATTGGTCACATCCAGAGAAAAACGGTCACTTAGTTGGTCAGAAACTGTCTGCACATACTGAACTTTGCCCTCATCAACATCTTGCTGTGTGAAGGTCAGAACCGGCTTTTGGTCGGCACCAAGATAACTCCCTTCTGATGAAAACTTCCGAATATACCCATGTACTGGAAGTTGTCTTACTGTGAACACAATCTCAGATGGAGAACTGTTTTCATGGGCAACCTTAAATTGGAAAAACACACCCCAGAATTACTTAAACAGAAATAGAAGAAATTATTTAATTCTCTTGTTCTGTATTTGTCACTTTTAATCTCAGGATCATCTACCAAATTAATTGTCGTTCCTTGTCCGGGGTACACGTGTATCTGCAGATTTTTAATATACAATAGTTCTTTAAATAGGCATGTGTTAGATGGCATGGGGTTGTATTGTAACTCTGAATACGTTTTGTAAATTTTGAAAGAACACATTCCAGAATTAACTAAATGAGTAAGAGCTGTAGACTCCTGCTTGAAACAAGGACTTACAGTCAGCACAGCAGTGTGCTGGAGCAGCCCCCTCGTGGTGGTTATTGTAAGGCCACATGTAGACAATAGGGAGCGTTAACTAATATTAACAAATGAGATAACACTCATGTTCATGACTTGATGTTTTTAAAATTTTGGATCAGTATTAACTGAACTAGCTACCAACTGAATGAAAAGAAATCCTTTCTTCCCTGGCATATTCCATCAGATTAACTCAGGATGATACATGAAAATAAATACAAATAGCTGTCACAACTAAAACAAATACACAAATGAAGACCTTAATTTTCTCAAGCACCAATACCTAACAGTGTCAAATACTACAGTCAGTCCTTCTGTTTCTTTAACATAACTGGTTTTCTCTCCTAGCAATGGAAGCCAGCTGGTATCAGACTCTCTCCAGAATGTGAAAACCAAAAAGAGCTAAAGAAGAAAGAGAGTAAAATTTTGGTGAAAGAGAGACTGCAGATTCTGCAATGGCTGAGAAAGCAGAGAAGAAAACTTGCTACTAGAGTGGAGAAATGGCCCATACAGTTAATTAACAATACTGTTAACTTACTTGCAGTTTTCCTTTACTGATTTTAACCGGTTTTCCTTCTTCAACCAAGAGAGTGCTATTGTTCACAATCTTTGGTGGCCACTGATGACTTTCCAAATACATGCGAACATACATAGCAGCATCAAGATGGACATCTTTAGCACAGACTGTAAAGTTAAATGTGTCAATAAGGTTGTTGCTGTCATCATGCCTGTAGATCACGTACCCCCTTATCAGATCGAGCTGAGTGAAAGAGTCTATCATTAAACTATTTACAGATATTCTTCCATATTTTGGGAAAGTGGTTATCTCAAATGTAATCTCATGATCATTTCTGATGTCTTGGTTTGTAATGGCGCTTAGGTTAGCTGTTGTAATAACTTCCTCTTTTCCTTTTTGAACCAACAGGCCTGTATTATTTGCCAAGCTAACATAAGGATCGGTGGCATTAACTTCTAGAAGGAAAGACGTATAGTGTTTTCCATCTGTCACAAAGAGTACAAAACGCCCGAAATCTGCACCACGGTGTATAAACAAGACTTGCTTTTGCTCCAGGTCTGCTTGTTTGAATTGATAGAGTTGGTGCAACGAATCATTTGTTAGCACCAAATCCCCATTGGAAATGCCACGTCTGGTGTATAGCAGCTGCCCATCTTCAAAATCAGAATCAGGATCATGATAGCAAAGATCTGCCAAAGTTAATAATCGCTGTCCATTCCTCACTATGTTAAACACTTTATCAACAACACGTACTGGCTTTTCATCATTCTTCAGTTGGACAGAAATGTTGAATCTAACTTCTACTGAGGAAAGTCCTACTTCAGAATCAAAGTTTGTCCATTCCATTGATTCTTCATTGGAAGCTCTGACAAGAAATTCATCAAACACTGTCTCAGAATCATCATGCACATACATAAGGCGCTTATCAGTTATATCTTTATTAGTGAAAGTGGTGAGATTGCCATTACTCTCAAATGACTCTGAAAAACTAATGAGCTTTAATTTCCCATGTTTAGGAAACTTCAAAACTGTATATTGGAAAGTTTTATTATCCAGCGTTTGCACAAACAACTTTGTGCTTGTTATTAATTCTCCTTCACCTTCAGTAACAGTTAAGCCATTATTAATTAAAATTATGTTTCTAAAGTCTGATTTTATGTATATTTCAAAGTCAAAGATATTTGATTCCAGATACTTTGTAGAGATGAGGAATTTAAATGAATCGTGGTTGTCTTCACAATTGCTGATAAACTCATACGCCACTTTTTTATCAGCAATATCTTTTTGGCTAAAGACTGAATCTTTTTTCAAAGACTGGTCATTAAGCAGTATTTGTCCACTCGTTGGTAAGGACAGCAATTTAAAATGAAGCTCATCTTCAGGTATTTCTTGACCCACAAGCACAGCAAAAAGATTATCTGAATTCAAGTATTTCTTTTTAGATTTTTCAATGTCTAGAGGAGTATATTTCAATAAACTGTACCTTAACCACTTCACTTGGATTGGAAACACATACTCTTCACTGATTCTGTTTCCTATGCTAACTTTGAATTTAAATTTGTCAGTAATATTTTCCAGCTGAATTTCTTTAAAAGTGCTACAGTATCTCACACGGCTGCGCTGAATGGAGCGTTGAGAGAAAGAGTTGGCTTGCTTCCATTCCCCCCTTGAATGCTGCCTTTGAACTTCCCCAAACTGAGGTGCATCTGTGATCTCATACCGTATCTCCAGCTCTTGGAGGTTGGCATTTGTTTCAACTGTCAGATGCCTGGGTGTGATTAGAGCTGTAGCACCCTGGACAAGTTTTATTCCTGGGTTGCTAACAACTTTGTAATCCAAAGGAATTGCCATGACACGTAACACGATAGTGTTGCTCACTTTCTCACCATCGTTTGCCCTCAGAACAATCCTTGAGTTCCTGACACCTGTGTGGACAAAGAAAACATTGCCTTTTCTTAAGTCCTCATTAGAAAAAGTAGTAATAGCCTTTCCAGGATGCTTTGAATTTTCTAAATATCCTGCATTTGCATTAAGATTTCCAAGCACTGAAAGACTGAGGTCCAGAGGATCTGTATCATTATCTAATACTTTTATCAAGTCACCAGTCAAACGTTTCTTCGAGTTTTCTATCAAAAGAAGCAAGTTTCCCTCAGCAAGTGTGATCTCAGGAGCATCATTTACTGGAGTGATGGTAATGCTAAACATATACTCCTCATTTCTTTGCAAATATGGAGGCACAATCTTTCTACTGTTTGCAGAAATTGAGAAATTAAAATAATCGTAAGTGTCTTCAGAGCCACCATGGATGTACAGAATCTTCCCTTGCCACACGTCCTGCAAAGTAAACATATTTACCTCCTGCACTGGTTCAATATCTAGTTTCAAGTTACCATGAGATGGTGGTTCCTTTATTTCAAAAAGAATTTGTGATTGATTAATCCCTAATTTCTGAAAGTCTAAGTTGACCTTAATATGTTTAGATTCAAGGGAGGCTTGTCCACCTTCTTGAACAATCAAGTTACTCAGAACTAAAAGGTGGCTTTTATCTTCCCATCCCAGAGAATTTTCAGGGGAAATGGCAAGTGTTGGGGCTGCTTTTACAGTAGGATATCTTACAGCCATCTCTAAAGAAAGATTTGTATTAAAAGCATTTTGTGTTTCACATCCAGCTGAAATATCCTTTGTTACTTGAACATTCTTCAGTGACTTCTTTTCTGAATTGACTTTTAGGTCTCTTAAGCAACCTCTGAAGGACCTTCCTCTGGCATACTTCCCAGACATGGAAGTTAGCTCTAACTTAATCACTTCTGATCGTTTACTGTCATCTACACCACCTACAAAGAGAGACCCCTTCAGAAGTGGCAGCCCGTTTTGGGGAGGGAATGATTTTTTCACAGTTTCTTTATCCAGTGTCAGTTGTAAATATTCTGCAGTAAATTTCAGCTTAATATAATGCCAATGACTGTCATTGACCAACCTATGAGAGGAAAGCTGGGTTCTACTTTTATGCTTTCCAGTATAGGCTTTAATCAATCCATCTTCCATTGCCATTGCAACGAAATCTCCTTCTTGCCCAGGATGATAAAGCAGCAAGCCATGTGCAGCTGAGGTTTGCAATGCATACTCCAAGATTCCCTCACCATCAACATTCCATAATGGGAAAGAAATATAGGATCTGGAACTGAAAAAACTGATGGGTTCATCTTCACCTGCAAAGAATTCATCACTACATCCTACTGAAACTTCATGGATTTTTTTAAAGTCAGAAGATCTCAGGGGCATCAGAATGTCTAGCTGATTAAATAATACATTATCAATACATCCTCGAAAGCTGGGCAGTGCTCCAACAAGGTAAGGAACGTCAAGTTCAATAGTACCACCTAGGTAGAATCCGTGATCAATATTTAATTCATGGAGAAATCCAGGCATTTTTGTAGTAGTCCTATCATTTTTATCAATTAACAATGTGACATTATCACGTTCATGATGCAGTTCAACCAAATGCCAAGCTAAATCATTCAGATGAGATCTTTGCCGAGAACGCAGTATTTGTTCTCCCATGCCAAAGTTAATTCTCAACTGCAAGAGAAAATTAAAAATATATCAAAATCCAAAGTAATATTTTTTTACGATCATATATTCATAGATACTTGCTAGGTTAATTTTTATTAATTTTCATATTAAGCATATCATTCATAAAATATAATTGAAAAAAAAAAAGAAGTCTCATTAAATATTTGTGTAGGTTCACTTGACATCACAAATTTGACTTGCGTAATTGAAAAAGAGGGAATGGACTGCTCTCTAGTTTTGCTAGAACCAAGAACTGAGAATCCAGGTGACAATGTTGTTTCAAGAACATGCCTTGTGGAAAAGTTATTATTTGGATCCCAGCATTTTCTAAGATGCTAATATCATTAAATCTGAAATTTTACCTCATTGCACCTCATGGCTTGAACACAGTGATTTTGATCTTAAGACTTTATAGATATCTAAGAGGCTTCTAGATAACTAGCTTCTTATTAACTATCATTGTAAGAAACATATAACATTTTTTGAAATTATCAATTAAATTATGTGACGTTTCCATTTTTTTAAACATAAACTTTGAGAAAAACTCAACAACACAGGCTACACATATCTTTTTTTGATATAGTTACAAATCATACCTGCAGATTTCCTGACTGTAACTCTATCAAACAATAATCTTTCTTCCCAGCTGCAAGAAAGAGCAATCCATGTGGCTTGTTTGTTAGAAACTGTAACTGTAAGGTTGTCTGATAGGATGCTTCTGCCATCTTCAATGCCACAAAACTATTACCATAAAACGATACTAAAAGAAAGAAAACAAGCATGACATTTACTTACACATAAAATCTCCTTTTCTCATTTGTATCTAACTGTATATAAAAAAAAAAAAAACTTGTATTAACTCTCCATATAACTATTTTTATATCTGTCTTGGTTTCAGATAATAGTTTTCTTTATAGAGTCTGGTATGACACTGTCTTTTGGCTTTAGGATAGAAACAAAGTTGATACATTTTAGCTTTTGCTGAGCAGTGCTGCGCAGAGCCAAGAAAGTTTCAGATTCTCATACTGTCCTGCCAGTGAGGGGTCTGTGGGGCTGCAGTGAGTTGGAAGGGGACAGAACCAGGACAGACGACCTACGCTGGCAAAAGGGATATTCCACACCATATGGTGTCACACTGTACTATAAAACTGTGGGGAGTTGGCTGTGGTGAGGAACCTCTGCTTGAGGACTGTCTGGGTCAGTAAGCGGTAAGCAATTCACTGTGCATCACTTGTTCTGTATATTCTTTATTCTTATTATTATCCCTTCTGATTCTGTCTTATTAAACTGCCTATCTCAACCCATGAATTCTACTTTTTTATTTTCTCCTGCATCCCAGTTGGAGGGGGGGAAGTGAGCAAACAACCATGTTATGCTTAGCTGCCTGATGTCTAAATCACAACATTCATAGAAATAGATCTTAGATATCAAATTAACCCTGTAATTGGATAAGAGCTCGATGGCCACATCAGTTTGGACAAGAAATAGACTACTGGGCTATGTACATCTCCAGCAGTGACCAAAGGACATCATAAGAACAGCACAAGTATATTTAACAACTTCCTTCAAATACTCCTCTAGTCTGCAATTCTTTCTCATTTCAGGTCTTTTCCAGAGCTTGTCACAGTTGGTCTGTTTTTGAATTGCTCAAGTATTTCTCACTGAAGTACTTATCCAGTTTCCTTTTGCATACATGTAAGCATATTCACCTATAATAAGTTCGCCTACATCTCTGCCAGAGACATCCTCTGTCATCTCAGGTAAGAAGACCTGCAGGTCTCCTGGCACCCTGCAGAAACATATTCTTTCACATTTTCTTGTCTCTTTCTTTTCCAGGCTCAAGAGCCCTACCCACACTACTGGTTCCTGTATGCAGCCATCAACCAACCTTGCTGCACTGTACCCCAGTTACTCAGTTCTGAATAAACCTCCTTCAATTCTTCACTATCTTCTCTCCTCTCTACTGCCTTCAAAAACAGTTACAACAGCAAACTTCCTCATTTGACTGCTCTCTGCCTTTACCACCTTCTCTATTACTACACGGAACAAATTGCAAGACAAACTCCTGTAGAACTCTTCTGCTAACAACTCCTCTTTCCCCATAAAAAAAGGGATTTCAGCTTGAGAATCTTCCCAGTTAGCAGGGAACACCATATTATTTAGCTTCTCTGCCATAGTCATGCCCTTTCTGAGTGCTTTTTATACTGATAATTTAATCAAGTGAATGCACAGATCCTCTGCAGGATTTTTGTTCTTGATGTATTTACAAAAGATTTAGTAATAACTTTGATTCCTCCAGTTAGCTGATCCTTCACCTGATTTTTTTCAGGCCTGCCTATTTACTCATTAGATCTGCGAGGGCCTATGATGTCTTCAGTAGTGTTAGGACACAATCATTTAAAGATGCCATGAGTTAAATATTTAGTCTGCATGTTTCAGCTTCATCTTAGACAACTTTCTCATTTTAACACGGTTCTTTTTAAAATTAAGCATAACTGCAGAGAACATTTTGGCATAAATCATTTGTTTCCACGTTAACTGTCCTCCTGCTGAATTTGACAACACTTCAGTGACTCTTAGAAGAAGTGCAGCTTCAACGCAGATTCCAGACTCATTTCTGCATGTTCCAGAGCATCAAATCAAAGGCCTCGTTAACAATCTGTTCGATGAAACAATCACTAACAGTATCTAAAGTTTTGCAGTAGTAGGCACAAAGATTTTAGGTGCCTTTCCCAAGAACAAGATTTCTGCAAATCCCAGAGCCAAAAGCTAAGTAATAGCATATTATATTAAGTACCCACAGAAACAGAGTAGGGATTTTTAGATTACTGAGGTACACACATTTCTTACAAAGGAAGAGTCACTACTGTGCATAGAAAAACTGGTTTCAAATTGAACAAAAAAGACTTCTTCCACATCATTTTACTTCTAGCATAAAAGACACTTTCATCAAATAGCTCTAATAAACCTCACAGGTATTCCACAAAATCCATACAGAAATAGAACAAAGGCTGTTTGTTGTATATAGAAATGTTATTATTATGGGGTTAATAAAGAAAATAGCTTATAAAAATAGTACTGGGATACGGAACCAGATATAAGCCCCCCCAGTATAAATGAGGAGTAACCTTCACTGATGATACAGATAATAGGTTAAATGTTGATAAGTGTTATATAATGGTAAACACATATAATGGTAACGGCTAGGTATGTTCCTCTTCCTACAGATGAAATGTAGGTGACTGATGGCATTCTACAGTGCTTTGGAGCCAATGACACAGGTAACGGAGAGAAGTCTTCAGATGTCCATCTCACCAAATGAAGCACTGAGATACTGTCTTCCTGAATGTCACATGAAACGTAACCTAGCTTTCTGAAACAATTTGTCTTAACCAAAAATTGACTGATTTCCTTCAGTCACTGCAGTAACATTAGAACAGAAACATAACACAATGAGTACAAGAAGGATCCACGGTGAGAGGCTGCCCCTCACCTTACTGAGAATCTAAGCAGTTTGCTCACCTTGTTACTTTACATTGTAGCACACCCTATGGATGGGGAAAACGATTCACTATAATTTTATCAGTGAGGTTTGTCAGAAATTAACAAATAAAATCCAAAGCTTTCACAGACTTTAATACCATGAAAGTTTCATTATGATTACTGTAATACAGCCCACAAATTTCATTCAGGAATTTCTGTATCTAAACTTATGACCATAGTTGGAACTTGAAAATAACTTCTCAAGACATCAAATTTTCATTAGACTCAAGTATGCTGGAGGTAAAATAACACTGGATGTCTGGGGAAGCAGAAGTGAGCAGAAAGACAAACTTATCCATTACTAAATGCAACACAGAATAACTAGAAATGAAGTTGCAGTGAGACGATATTTTTCAGTGTGCTACTGGGAAACAGTTTGGCATTTAAACTGGTTTTCCTGGAAAAGAAAAAACAAATATAAGCTAATGCTTTTGCCTCCCACAAAAAACTTCAGAGTCACAATCCGCCACTGAAGGTGGGATAGGAAACTCAATAGCAGGCATCGATCCGGCACTAAATGAGATCTTGGGCCAAAACCACCTACTGTGCTTTGGTAAGCTTTCCGCTTCAGTACCACTAAACTAAGCAGCATGCTATTACAACTTAGGAATCAACTTCCTTTAAAGCAGACTCTTTCGGGATGATTTTAGAAGGATTTCTGGCTGAAATCAAATTATGACTAGTGCCACAGCTTTAGAAAAGGGGACATTTGCTCCCTTGATAAAGGATCATGTGAGTTTAGCATATCATAGAGTGAACAATTCCTTTGGATTGCCTGGGTAGGCAATCTATTTTGCAAGGTCAATCTATGCCCCAAAGGAAAAAAAAGGATAGAAGGTGATAAGAATAAGATCTAAGTCAATTATAATTTCCCTTTGTGGACACATATATAGAATGGAATCAAATTGATCAGAACAGAACAGGTTAGAGCTACAGAGCTCATCAAGTCCAACTGCCTGACAACTCCAGGGCTAACCAGAAGTTAAACCATGTTGTTATCCAAATCTAATTATCCAAGAGGCATTATCCAAATGCCTCCTGAACACTAACTGGCATAGGGCACCAACCATCTCTCCAGGAAGCCTGTTCCAGCATTTGACCACCCTCACTACAAAGACATTTCTCCCACTGTGCAGTATGAACCTCCCCCACTGCAGCCTTGTGCAGCTTTGTGCTGTTCCTGCAGTCTTCCCAGGGAATGCTGGCTTCCCCTGTCAACAAAGATATACAAAGTCAGAAAATACGGACATCCATTTAAAGACCTGATTTGCCAGCTAATTTGCATTCCTTATCTCTCTTCCTTCTTCTCTAGAGCCCACCCCCAACTTTGATGAGAAACACCACATTGAGGCTATAAATCCTTTCCAGTATTTTCATCATAACAAATTATACTTACATGTAAAGTTTAAGTTTTGAGAAGTTTGAAGTAATTCTATTGAATATTCCTGATCAGCTCTGCCCATAACAGCTTTCTTAGAATTAAACACAAGAAACCAGGCCAAACAGAAAAAGCCTTCAGAATAACAGAGCAAAGAAACCTTCACTATGTTACCTAATGGAAGCATTAGGTTAGCATTTTAACCTTTTGTTCAGCTTCTTTTTCCTTTGCTGTTAAAAAGACCACCATATTCAACAAGTTGCCACACTTTGAATAATCTACCTCTTAGTTTCTCTACTCAATGTACAAAAAAAAACAGAAATGTATCTACAAGAAACCAGCCTCAAACTCACTATACAGCTATCATGAGCTACACACATAAATCCAAGAACTATAAAATAAAGATTAAAAATGTAACTGAAAAAGTGCATTCTTTCTATTTCCACTTTTTTTTTGCCAATATTTTTCATTTCTGACTAGATCAGGTTTTCTCAGCAACACATACGGAAGAACTGATATCAGAATCACAATTTCATACACTAATTAACTGGAAGAAATTTAATACAAACATCATTTCTGATCAACTCCTTTTATTCACCAGTGATGACAGGAAACAGCCAAAGCTGTGCATATCTCAACCATTCCCTTCCTGGGATCCCTTCCACACTCTCTTCCCAAAGAAAGTTGTAAGAAAAGGTTTAGGCCTGGACCTGTAACTCAGTAAGGTTTTTATATTCATTCCATCCATAATGGATTTTATATAAGGGGTAAAAAAAAAAAAATATCACTTTTCACTGTTTTTGAACCTACTATTTTATTATCTACTTTTGTCACATGCTACACAGGTAACAAGGAGCTCCAAACAGAGAAAAGGTCCTTACCTGCTAGATGTTTTACACACATCCTTCCCATGACATTCAAACTGTACAAAAACCCTTCAAGAAAACAAAATCATATATCTTTCTCTGTGAAAAATGGAAAGCCAAAATGGAGCTGTCCCAACAGTACGATCAAGACAAAGCACAACAGGCACATGCGTTAGTTGTGCCTGGTCAGATATTGCCCTCAGTAGATCTATGATGCCTCTCCAAGTTGTTACGATGAATAAGCTTCCCCCTGTCCAGCTGAGATTGCACCTTAAAAAAAGATTAGTTCCCTGCAGCTCATTCACAGAAACATAACTGGCTCAGATAAATACTGATCTTTCAGAATGGCAGCGTTTTCCTTTGTGTGCTCATAAATACGAATACGTTTTTGTCTCTTTCCTGCTTCAGTGACTTTTCCATTTTAAGGTGAGACTAACTACGAAGCACATTCTGCAAGAGCTTACATAGGGGCTGGTGAGACACTGAAGCAGCATAACTGTGCCCTCCATGCCTTCAACCCTCCATTCTAAAAGCAAATAAGCACTTCTCCATAATAACACAATTCTTCTGAACTACCACATATTCTAGGGTGCTTCACTGAGAGACGGAGGGATTGTGGGATCTCAAGATGAAGACACATTTCCACAGGGTAGTAACACTTTCAGAATTCATGAAAGGAAAGACAGAACCCCCACTAAAGGCCGTCAGTTGCCCCCAGTGATGCAAATGTGGTAAACAATGAGAGATACCTTTAGATCCAAAGTTTCTGCTGTAACTAAGATGAAATAACTGAAACAACCCAGGGAACTAGCAACATAGAGCAACAGCATGGACAGCTGCAGCATGCATGCAACAGAACACAGTGATGCATGAGTATATATACGTCTTACAGCTTTTTCTTTTTTTTTGTTTCCCCTTTCTCCTGGTACTGAATTGCAGGTTTTAACAACAGAGGTGATAAGTTCCTAATAATCTAGAAGCAGGCTGAGCTGTTAGTTGTACAATGTGCAGGTTCCAACTCTTTTCTCATAAGCTAGAGGAAAAACAGCATGTGATCTCAGATGTAAACACAATAGGTAGACTCTCCCTTGGGACAGGATCTGAGTGATGGATGCAAGTGTTCAAAGTATATTAATACCAAATATAAATAGATCATTGTGATATTAATAACTTTTAAAAGTCTTGTTCATTTTGATTGCACAGCACAAGTGGAGACATTAAAAAGTTCTGAAGAAACCAGAGAAATTACGTGTACCTCATGGAATAAGCTATTTACAGCTGTCCCCCATGAAAAAAAAAAAAAGCAGAACGAGGGATTAAAGAATACTTCTGCAACTATTGCACATGCTCTGTACTACAAACATGCCTAAAGCTGACCCAGAAACAAGCAACTTCTCTAGATGCTTTGAGATAACAGAGCTTTTCATCCAGGTCCAAGACTTCAACAGCTGTACTGCAAGAAGAGACGTCAGTCATCTCTGAAGTGAATTCTTTAATTTCCACAAACATGGACTCTACTTCCATAAATTTTTTCAGCTTTACCATAGACTCCTTGAAACTGGAACCATTCATTAGAACAACTGAGACAAACTCATTCCTTCACATGCTGCAAGTACGTGTTCCAAATTCCCTGTCCAGCTGTTTCCTTTCAATCCGAGGCTGCCACGCATATATTTGAAACCACTGTGACTACAGGAGAATCCTAATATCAAAATATATAAAAATAATTCAGAGAAAGAGATACTGGTCTCTATCAGTATATTACAATTATTTAAAACAGAGTAATTTAAACTAAACCCCCTGAAGTAAACATCTGAGTGGTGGGAGAAAGATGTTGTGAAAATATGTTTGCTATATGAAGTGTCCTAACTGAAAAGTAATTCTTTCATGCAGAATATTTCTATATGACTAACATGTTTCTGAACTTTTGGAAAGGTTGTTAACAATACACTATAGTATACCAGCTATTAAAACCACTATTTTTAAGACATAAAACAAATAGTAAAAGCCCATGTCCTGGTGAGGCCACACCTGGAGTACTGTGCTCAGTTCTGGGCTCCTCAGTTCAAGGAAGACAGGGACTTCTAGAGAGAGTGCAGTGGGAGGCCACAAACTGATGAGGGACCTGGAGCATCTCCTTGATGAGGGAAGGCTGGGAGACCTGGGACTGTTCAGATTGGAGAAGAGAAGACTGAGAGAGTATCTTATCAGTGCTTATAAATATCTAACAGAGAGTCAAGTGCATGTGGCCAGGCTCTTTTCAGTGCCAAAATAAGGGGCTGGGGGTACAAACTGAAACATAAGATGTTACATATAAACATGAGGAAAAACGTCTTTACTCCGAGGGTGACAGAGCACTGGAACAGGCTGCTCAGAGAGGTTATGGAGCCTTCTTCTCCAGAGATATTCAAAACCCAACTGGATGCTTTCCTGTGCAACTTAATGTAGGAACCTGCTTTAGCAGGGTGTTGGACTAGATGATCTCCAGAGGTCCCTTCCAACCCCTACAAATCTGTGATTCTCTGAAATTGCCATTATAGTAAGACATAGGTTTCATGGAGTTCTGAGGAGCAGCATATTCTAGAAATAAAAACAATCAGCTCAAGTTATTCAAAACTCATTCAAACTAGCAGTTGGAAAAAACAATATTTGACAGCAATTACTTTCTTAAAGTAATCTCATATTTGCTTTTTCCGTCTGATTAGCAGTGAAGAAGAATCAGATTGGTAGCTGATTTTTCTGACATTCCTGACTGAAACCTGGCTTCACATCACAAAAACTTTGTTTGTCTGCCCATTAGAACTAGACTGAATGGGCTTAAAATTACTAACCAGAAAGTCATGGGCTTGATGAAATGAGTAATACCCTTGCACAGGTGTAACCTGACACTGATAATAGCCCTGCCTTCTACAGTGAATCTCAGTGCCTCTTCTTCTAGCAGGGAGATGAAAAAGTGAACTTCCTTCCAGTCTGATTCAGCTGCAATTACCAATAATCATCTGAAGAAAAAAAAAAAGAAAAAAAAAAGAAAAAAAGAAAGAGAAAGCAGAACATGTATCTTCACAGTTTAAAATACACTCGTGTCTTCTTCATTTTATCTTGCAGCTGGATGGAATCATATTTGAAATACTATATTTTTAACTCACTTCTAGCTGCACCATATGATTTAACTTAACTGGTGAGACTGATAAACACCATCAGAACCAGTGAATATCCCAACATCACGCAGTTTGCTTACAAATCTTTGGTGGGAAGCTGGTTAAAATCTTTGTTCTAAAAAAAACAGTTAGGATCTAAATTGCAGTCTCTCATAATTCAGGTGCACTTCTTCCAAATATGCCTAATGACTAAATTTCACAGAGATATCCTTTCCTTCTTTTTCTCTTTAGCAAGGTTTCCTAAATTCGTTGGTGGTACAATGTTCAAAAAATACAAACACATTTCATTATTAAAATATTTGTCTCCTGCTCCACTTGAATGGTATGCAGAGATCACATACTACAGAAGCAGTAGGGAAGTCTGAGGGTGATCAAAACTGTATCTTTTCATCAGAGAAAAACAGAAAGTATCAAACTGCACTTTGGAGGACACACTTCCTCTAGATCTGAAAGCAGAAGACATTCTGACACTTAGGAATGCCATAGTATGCTGGGTTAACGTTGGAATTGTCTCTTCCCAGATTACAGAGTCTAAACTAAAACTACACCCCACAGCGTACCTTCCCAATACTTCATGTAACAGGAGTTTGGTTAGCGAAGTTTTGATACTAGGACAAACAGAAGAAACAATGCAGCAAAATGCCAGGGAGAAAACACAGAATTAAAATACAACACTTTATAAAGGAAAAAATACTACTTCCACTTTTTCTTCTTATTCAAGCTAGTGGCAGATGACATCAACAGCACATAAGGAGCACAGGAAGAATGGACATGTCACATAACTGCCAGATTTCCTAGGAATGCCATTTACAGGTAATACAGCCCTCATTTCAAAGTGAATTCTCAGTGTTGGTTCACACTTTCTCACTGTTGGATTTACAGCGAGATTATGTGGGCAAATCAAATGCTAAGAGTCTGTAAGCCTCTTACAGATTACAGTGTACACAGTGATACACATCCTTGTGCTATGTTCACATATGCTTTACATACCAGATTTCCAGGTAAAGATAGTCCTATAGTTAAAGCACTGAATATCAAATGAACATAGGTGATGTTAAGTTCTGGTTCCATCATAGAAACATAGTGAAGAGTTGTGCAAACTACTTAACACCTGATTTCAGTTCACCAGCTAGAAGAAGTTGTTACTGCTTTTTTTCCTTCTGAACTTCAGCAGGTTTTCCACTCTAGTCTAGATGTCTGGGACCAGGATCTGTCTCTCATGGCTATAATATATACTCCAGCAGCTGGAGTAGGAGACAAGTGCTGGATTTTAACACACTGGCCTGGTACAGATGCCAAACAACGTGGGCTGGCAGAACTCAGCATGAACACAGCTTAGATGAAGCATCCTACATTGCTGCACCTAGATTAGCACAAGCAGCTGGCTGAGTTTGACATCCTACCTTGCAATCTGGAAATGCAGCCTCCAGCTGTGGCTCTGCCTTGTAATGCCTGGAATGCAGGACACTACCGCAGCAGCAGCAGGCATGAAGTGGTCTGTCAACTTCACAGAGCACTGTTTGCAAAACTGTACTAGCTGACCTCACATTACTGCTAGCAAAGTAAATGACAAAACCCTTAGATCATGACATTTCTGACAATGCTACATCACTACAGAAATTTCAGTGACAACCAGATCTCCCAGATATCCATGACAGCTAAGAGATGTTTCTATAAGCAACAAAATATTCCCCCTACCATGCGTGCAGGCCTTTTGCCCACAAAACCTGCAAGATCACCTATACTGAAATCCTCCTGTGGAAAGACAAGAAAGGTATATTCCGTTTGTAACAATTGAAACTAATCCTTTCAGATAACCAAATGAGCCTTTGTTAATCTCTAAAGAACTGAAAATTATCTGTTAAAAGTTACAATTTCATATTAGGAAATGGCTCCTAACTTGTTTTCTGATCTACAGAAAATAGCCACAGTACTATCACGGACAATGAGACACACATAATTTTTAAAGAAAGATGATGGTAATCTGCTCATGTCACATGAGATTGCAAAGCATGCTAAAAAAGACACTTCAGGGCGTACTAGTCTGTTATTAAACACAGATATTTAAAATTAAAAACTTGATGTCCAGTCCTTAATGCTGTACCTACAGTTCACTCGAAGATGTATGAGAAGACAAACTTCAAATGTAAGTTTCTGCCCATCCTGGTGTCAGTTCTAGCAGCTTAGCACATCCACAAGCAGAGCAGCAGCCCCTGCCCGCTTTGGGAAGCCAGACGTTAGGCATAAGCTCAGTGTAGATGCCAAAAACCAGGCACCCGACGCTGCTGGCTGGTACTGACCATAGGGACTGCCTGTTGGCATGTAAGCCGAAACGGGAAGGAATCACAGGGCATACTCTTTCACGAGCCTTGGGGCTTTTCTCATGGCATATAATTACAGTCACACATATAACTGTTAAAAAAAGAGTTTTTTTCATGTTCTTGCTCCAGGCCTCAAAGACCGGCGCTGGGGGCCCGCGCCTAGGCCCACTCACGGTTCAGCCGCAGCTCCGAGCCTAGACCCCGCTCCCGGACGCCGGCGGGACACCCCCGCGAGGGCTGCCCTGTCCCCTCGCAGGCGAAGCCCCGCACCTCGGCCCTCTCTCTCTCCCCTGCACCCGGAGCGGCAGTCGGTCGGGGTCGGGGTCGGGGCCTGCCCGCAGCCCCGCGGCGCCGCCCGTCATGGCGGCAGCCCTACCTGCGAGAGCCGCCCGGCCGGCAGCCAGCAACAGCGCCAGCACGGCCAGCAGCGGGGCGCGCAGCCCGCCCGCCATGCCGCCGCCCGAGCGGGCAGAGCGGGGCGAAACCATGGGGCGCGGAAAGCCCGCCCCGGCGCTCCCCGCCCTCCCCTCAGCGACAGCCACTTCCCCCGTCCCGCCTCCCGCTTCAGAAGCACCGTGAGGGCGGCGGCTCCGCGGCGCCACAGCGTGGCCCGGCCGTCTGGGCGGCTGGGGCCGGGGTGGCAGTTGGCGCTTCGTGGTTCTCGCCAGGACGGAGCGGCGGGCCGTGCTCCGCGTCTTCCGAAATCGGCCACATTTCGGCACGAGAAGCGCCCTGACTTTTATTCTTGCAGTTTTCTTCTCCAGCTCACGCCTGGGACATATTGCAGCGCTTCCCGTCCTTCGTGCCCGGCCCCGGGCTGCCCCGGGTGAGCAGGGACAGAGGCACCGCGCAGCCCTTTGCAGGACGGCCGGAGCATTTACTGTTTTCCAGCGTTCAGCAGCTGCTCACCAGTTTCACAGCATGCTGTATCACAGCGTCACTCAAGCTGGAAGTGGCCACGGATGGTCTGCACTCCCGAATGTGACGTTGTCTGCGGACACAGAATTACAGAATCGTTAAGGTTGGAAAAGACTCCTAAGATCAAGTCCAACCATCAACCTGTCACTACCATGCCCACTAACCATGTCCCTCAGTGCCACATCTACACATTTCTTGAACATCTCCAGCAACAGTGACGACTCTTCTTCCCTGGGCAGCTTGTTCTGATGTATTACTGCTCTTTCTGAAAAGAGTTTTTTCCCAGTGTCCAACCTGTGAACCACCGCTGGTGCAGCTTTAGGCCATTACCTCTCGTCCTGTCGCAAGTTACTTGGGAGGACAACCCCCTCCTTGCCACAACCTCCTTTCAGGGAGTTGCAGAGAACAATAAGGCCTCCCCTGAGCCTCCTCCAGACTGAACAATCCCAGTTACCTCAGTTGCTCCTCGTAAGACTTGTGCTCCAGTCCCCTAACCAGCTTCGTTGCCTAACAGAAGTCTGAAATGGGCATGTAACAGATAACAAGCAGTACATCACCTTGCCTTTAAAGTCTCTTTAAAGAAAAGAAGGAAGTTTCAGTACTCTATATACATTCTGCCTGTGACTTTTCAAATAGCATTGCCATTTATAGTCGTATAATAAAATGTACTTTTATCTATTGCTTTCTTGATTTCTTTTTTACCAAATACAGTCTGTATCTACAGTGATAATACTTGCATAAAGAAGTACTATGCATAAAGATGTAAAACATATTTTCTTATAAATATGTAGCAGATAGATGAAATATTAGGAGCGCAACATGAGGTGATGTATAACCTGTACAGAACCTAAACTAAACAAAGGGAGTTCTGCATTTTTGGCTTATCAGTGGTGCCCTGTACTTGAAAGCACAAAGTTTCTTGTTTAATTTTTTTTTTAAAGAGCGTACTTGAACTACTCATGCATAAGCCACTCATCATAGTTCAAATATGCAGACATACCCTCAGCTATATACATTATCCATGCCAAGATTAGCCTTGCAGTCATAAAATTTTCTCTGATACAATCAGCTGGCAGGGCGCTTCTTAGTGTGTCTCAACAGGTCGGTTGTTTTTTCAACTTGTTACTCCCCTTACACATAGAACTGGAATTTGAGAGCTGAAAACTTACACTAAATAAGCAGAATAAGTAACCTAGATAATATTTGAAAGCTGCAGAAATAAGAAAAATTGTGATGGAATGAATATCTTTTCTGGGTCAGCCGTCTGGTTCTTCTCTTCCTTTGAGGTTTGTAGCCATCATTTAGTCTAGATTTTCCTTTGCAACCTTTGGCGAGCTTTGCTATCTTCATAATTTTAAAATAATGTACATAGTGTGTGAGAGCCATGTCTAGTGGGAAATCACAGGGAGTGATCTTCACTCGGATGCTGTTAAACAGCTTTATTCAAGATCTCAAAGGCAGAGACCTGATAAACTTCATTCTCTTCAGGTCAGCACTCTAAGAAGATTTGTGTAAACATGGAGAAGGAGTTGTAAAAAAGCATCAAAAGGATCTAGATGTGAACAAGAAGGTCAAAGAAATGACTCAGTATGGAATAGCTTGCCGTGGGTCTGTGACTGAAGAAGCAGACCTGCAGGTGAATGGCAGTGAAACTTTGCAGCTGGGGGAAAGCCTTGGGAAAAAAATTTGTCTTTGCAACGACCATGTGTTGCACAAGTACAATTCAACACATCTTCAGTTGGGAACATCTGCCTTTTCTAACCATGTTAGAAGAAAGGTAGGGCTGAGAAAGATGTTTGGTTGAGAGGCAGGAGGCAGGTAAGTGGGAGTATCTCATACATACAGAAGTGTAGAACCAGGCATTATTTTTAAAAACTTTATGATCCATGTCGTAGGATAAAATTGCAGAATATTATATGTTTATTTTTAGGTATGTAAAACTTAAAATCTATTACACGTGGTAGCTACACTCATATAGCCAAAAAGACATAATCAGTCAATTAATATTTTATCTGTAACTCTAGTAACTCAGCAGTCACTGAATGTTTTCCTTAAGCAAACTAATATCTTTTTACTATGGTCATTTTGAAATTACTTCTCAACCAAAGAAAGGCAATCCACTGTGACATGGAGAAGTGACTGTCAAATCTGGTGTTGTTCACCATGGAAAAGAAAGGGCTCAGTGGGAATCTCATCAATGTGTATAAACAAATGATGGGTGTGTCTGCAGAAGGGAGAGCCAATATACAGAGAGAAGACGAGGCAAAGCGAACAGACCAAAATACTGGAAATTCCATTTAAACACAGAAAACTTTCTCACACTGAGGGTGGTCAAAAGCTGGAACAGGTTGCCCAGAGAGGCTCTGTCCTTGACGGTATTTAAAACTTGACAGGACACAGCCCTGAACAACCTGCTGCAGGTGACCCCCAATTGAGAAGAGTAATTGGACAAGGTAATCTCCAGAGGTGCCTTCCAACTTCCACTGTTCTATGATGCTGTGATTCACATAAATATCTTTATGGTCATGCAAAACCGCTGTAAATAGACTTAAGAGATAGATCACATTTTCACAAGAGTCTTAAGTAATCTACATCTTTAAGCCACAATTTCCCAGTCATCCAGAAGTTCCCAAATCTTAGTCCTACTTGCTTTCAGCAAGACTTAGATTTTTTAAGAAACGTAAAGCTGAAATTTTATTTTATTTCCAGGGAGGTTTGTTTTTGATTCAGTTTGTTGCGGTTTTGGGGGTTTTTTAGTAATCCTTGGCATTTATTACTCAAGGATTTCTTATGTCCTCAAAGCATGGCAGGACTTGTTCCCCAAACAAAAATGCTGGTTATGTGGTCAGACAGGCAGAAGTTCAGTCTGTAAAATGTTCTGTTTTCTGTTCTTTCTTCCTCCTCTTCCTGTAAGCCAGCTGAATACCCAGCAGTCTTGACCTCTGTTCTGAGTTTTTCTATGAAAATGTAAAAAATTGTCCAGCTAGTTAACAGATTCTTTCCTATGAATGAAGGGGATCTGCTTGCTGGCATGGGACAAAGCAGAATGCATGATATTACTGAGCTCTGGAATACTCTATACATCAGTTTCTTCCTATCGAATTTGTTTGGATAAAGTTCTTACTGAGAAGAAAGGAATTTGATGCTGTACCAGAAACAACTTAAGAAGTTAGTTTCTATTCAGTTTTCAAACAACAATACTCTTTGAAAACTGCAGCTGTGGCCTAGACTTCCTAAGTGTTCCTATAAGCTTTCAACCAATTTCAAAAGCCAGAACTGTCCACATGTTTTCTAAAAGCTTATATCAGACTTTTCAGGGTTTGATTAAGTTTTGTTGAAATCACAGTACTGCATGAGTAATGCTCAGAAGAAAAGTCTTGATAATTCTGATGGAAAAGACTGAACACTGGCTGCAAGCAGTCAGCAGACTTGGTGTGCTAATAACCTAAAGATCTCCAACTATATAGAATAAAGTTACAGTATTTGGACAAAGCAGTGGTAACTGAACATTTAGTCCATTAAAATGACACATTTCAGTTGTAATTTTAAGTTAACACTGTATCAGATGACAAAGATTTAGCTTGGATCTTCTGAGTGAAGGGTTAGTACAATGAGCAGAAACATTTAGACATCTGAGATGCAAATAAGAAATTATTGATGTATGCTCTGTAGTCATCAAAAACAAACAAAACTCCAATGGTCCATGAAGGAGATTCCCAAAGAGTCTATCTATAATGACACTAGAGGGAGTCCTGAGTCTGCAAGATAATCTTACTTCTGCAAGTTGTTGTTTTTTTTTTTTTTTTTTTTAAGTAACTAGTGCCTTACAAGTGAAAATGTTGAAATACAGCTTCTGGGGGAAATTAAGAGGTCATTCAGTTCAAGTGGGATCAAAAGGTATTCAAATTCTAAACTCTAGGTTTTCCAATGATTCATTTAGCAAGCCAACTAAATTTTAAAAGGGCATTGTTAATAAGGATTTTATTTTCTTCAGTAAAAAAAAAAAAAAGGATATTTAATGTCAACATTCAAAATAAAGTAAAATATATTTTAGACTTTTGTTCTGTCAACTTAAATAAGCGGAGCTCCACTCTACAAAATCTGTGCTCTTCTTGTGATCCCTCATTGAGAACTTCAAGGTTAGATGATGCACATTTTCAAGCTGGACAACTGAATTCTTATTTACCCTGAAGGTCAGGGTACTTATCTGCAATAAAAATTTGTTTAGAAGAAGTGCATAGGTGAGTTGGAAGCACAATTTACTGTGGGATGCTAGTCCATACATGCTCCAAAACCACTTCAGCAATTTTCAAAATTGTGTTTTTGGTATCTGAAAGAGAAATTTCTGTGTGTACCCAGAACAGGTAGCACTCAGTAGCTCAGAATTAAGAATTATTTTTTCTAGTGGGATTGCTTAAAGCAAGGCAAGGCACTCTGCTCTGTACAAAGGTGGGAGCTGATGTTGGTCTTTCTTCACCTTGGTGGTCCCTTCCCCAAACCAAGATTCTTAGCTTTCTTCATGTATTCTCCATACCGTGCTTGCCCCTTCAAAGACATTGCAGAGTAAGTACCCAGCTCTTACTTCTCGCCTGATTTTTTGGTGAGAGATTTGAAGTTGCACTGAGGAACAGATCACCTACGAGACCAAAATATTCCTCTTCTTCTATCAGAGTGGCACAGCCTGAGGGACTCAGCACAGGAGGCTGCAGCTGCTACAGGGAGGAAGAGGTTTGGCTGTTGGAAGAGCCGAAGGAGAAATTGGTGAGATGGTACTGGTGGGTAGTGGCGCCCTTTTACTGTACAGTGCTGGTGTGCCACTGAGAAGAAACTTCTGAATGGTAGTCCTCTCTGGGGTGTTTATGTGTTCAGCCCAAAGCAGATCCCCAGTGTATTAATGTTACCACAGCAAGAGGAAAATCACAGCCATGTAGGGTGCCAGATATTGTGTATTCTCTCTGGAGCTACCCATGGGGTGAAGGCCCAGGCATTCTGCTCCTCCTCCTTTTTTCCCTGTGGATAATAAAGCCCAATTACATCAGTTTGCTTCTGTGCACTTCTATAGGCTTTGTGAAGGACCCACTGTCCTCATGTTCATTCCTAAACTATCATGGCTGCTCCATCGCTCTAATGAAGGCTGCTCCTTCTGCCAATGCAAAAGGGTTTCAGGAAAGACACACCATGAAGAAGCATGAGTTTGTGTCATGATGCTGCCACAGTGTGAACTCTACCTTATTCCTCACAGGATATTTGTTAGCAAACACAAGATGCTCTACATGTGATCCTACCTTGAACCAGATTTACTGCAATGGCTGGGCACTGTAGTGGTTTCAGCCCTGTGACAAGGGGTGGGAATGCTCTCCTGACAGTCCCACAGAAACTACAGGAGCCAGAGTGTGACCAATTAGCAGCTCCGATCCAGAAAACCAGCTAGAGTTAAGAGGAAATGGTAAGGGTACGCAGTTTTGCAGCTTTCTTCTGGGAGATCAGATACGATGTTTGGATAGTGTATCTTTAGATCATCACAGCCTTCCCAGCCTAACAGTTTCCAAAACAGAGTCCATAGAAATCTGGTTGTGCTATCAAAGTATGTTCAATGATGGCAACCAAACTTTGGGGCATCAGCCCAAATTAATTAAGCATTAAAATCTGCCCATCCATCATTATTTTTAAAACAGCAGTTTATAACTGCCTCCTTTTTAATTATAAGCACAACATCTCTGTAGTCATTTCTTAGCAACACCTGTCTTTAATTTGCAGGATATACCATTGAGTATATTAGTTTAAATGGTGTTATTGAAGTCAAACTATTATTATTAATACAAATGTAGAAAGTGCACTGAATTATGCAGTATCTTTAATTTGTATTATTTTTGCTTGTATGATCACTTTCAGCCTGTGGAGATATGTGTCTTTAGCTCAGACAGTTACTCTCAAACGTATATGCAAGACTCTGAACTGTCACACTGGCCTTAAAAAATATTTATTTGCCCTAAGATATCAGTGTTAAGTATTGTAGTTGAGTGTTCTCCCCCTCTGCAAAACCATATGCAAGAGTCAGGTCATTTATAGAATCATAGAATTACCTAGGTTGGAAAAGACGTACAAGATCACCTAGTCCAACCATCCACCTACCACCAATAACCCCACTAAACCATGTCTCTCAACGCTATATCTAAACGTTTCTTGAACACCTCCAGGGACGGTGACTCCACCACCTCCCTGAGCAGCCCGTTCCAGCGCCTGACCACTCTTTCAGAAAAGGAGTATTTCCTAATGTCCAACCTAAATCTCCCCTGGCGCAACTTGAAGCCATTCCCCCTCGTCCCAGGAACGCCGATAGATGATGGAAAGCGGCTTGGCTATCTCTTCCGCCAGCTCCCTCAGTACTCTCGGGTGGATCTCATCCGGCCCCATGGACTTGTGGCAGTCCAGGTGGAGTAGTAGGTCTCTGACCATTTCCTCCTGAATCGTGGGGGGTTTGTTTCGCTCCCCATCCGAGACTTCCAGGTCAGAGAGTAGAGTGCTCTGAGGACAGCTGGTCTGGCTTTTAAAGACAGATGTAAAAAAGGCATTGAGAACCTCAGCCTTTTCATTGTCCTCAGTGGCCACATTCCCAGCCGCGTCCAGTAAAGAATGGATATTCTCCTTGGTCCTCCTCTTACTGTTAATACATTTGTAAAAGAGTTTCTTGTTCCCTTTAATCCCAGCAGCCAAGCTTAATTCGAGCTGGGCCTTTGCCTTTCTAATTTTCTCCCTGCACATCCTGGCAACCTCTTTGTACTATCCCCATGTTGCCCGTCCCTTTTTCCACAGGAGGTAGATTCTCTTTTTCTCCTGGAGCCTCAGGAAAAGCTCCCTGTTCATCCACGCCAGCCTCCTTCCCTGCCGGCTCATCTTGCGGCTCAGGGGGACAGCCTGTTCCTGCGCCTTCAGGACTTCCTTCTTCAGGAGCAACCAGCCTTTGTGGACCCCTTTACCCTCCAGGACCGAATCCCAAGGGACCCTCCCTACCAGCCTCCTGAACAATTCAAAGTCAGCCCTCCGAAAGTCCAAGGTCGCCGTTTTGCTGTCCCCTCTCCTGGTTCCACCAAGAATCGAGAACTCTACCATTTCATGGTCGCTATGTCCAAGGCAGCCCCCAGCTTCCACATCTCCCACGAGACCTTCCCTGTTTGTAAACAGCAGGTTTAGCAGGGCACCTCCCCTGGTAGGTTCTCTCGTCAGCTGCAGAAGGAAGTTATCTTCCATACACTCTAGAAACCTCCTAGACTGCTTCTTCTGCACCGTGTTGTATTCCCAGCATATATCAGGGAAGTTGAAGTCTCCCATGAGGACAAGGGCAGGCGATCGCGCAACTTCAGCCAGCTGTTCATAGAACGCCTCATCTGTCTCTTCATCCTGGTCAGGCGGTCTATAACAGACCCCACCAGGATGTCTGCCTTGTCAGCCTTTCCCTCGATCCTAACCCACAAAGATTCAACATTGTCTTCCCCAGTTGCAAGTTCAATAACATCGTAACAGTCTCTAACATAGAGGGCCACACCACCACCCCTCCTTCCTTGCCTATCCTTTCTGAAAAGCTTGTAGCCGTCCATCGCAGCACTCCAGTCATGGGAGCGATCCCACCATGTTTCCGTAATGGCAACTAAGTCATAGTCTGCCTGCCGCACAAAGGCTTCCAGCTCCTCCTGTTGTTCATGCTGCGGGCATTGGCATAGACGCACTTCAGTTGAGCCCCTTGCCTCAACCCTAATTCCGATGCCCACCTAGGCACACCTCTTGCAGGGCTGGTTTTATCCCCTTCCCCCTTCCTCTCTAGTTTAAAGCCCTCTCTATAAGCCCGTGGAGACAGGCCAGACCCATCAGCAGACCTCAGGCCTGGTGCCGAGTAAACCGCCCCATGATCAAAGAACCCAAAATTCTTGCGTTTGCACCAGCCTCTCAGCCACGTGTTTATGAGATGGGTTTTCCTGCCCTTTTCAGTGTCCTCTGTCAGTGAAGGGATAGAAGAAAATACCACCTGTGCTCCTATTCCCTGAACTAACTGCCCTAGTCTCCTGAAGTCATTTTTGATAAGTTTCAGGCTTCTGTCAGCAGTCTCATCGCTGCCGGCCTGTACTATTAATAAAGGATAATAATCAGAGGGGTGGATCAAATTGGGGAGTTTTCTAGAGATATCCCTGACCCGAGCCCCAGGGAGACAGCACACCTCCCTACAGGTAGGGTCAGGCTGACATATAGGGCCCGCTGTTCCCTTCAGAAGGGAATCGCCTACAACGATCACCCTTCTGTCCTTCCTGGCAGAGGTAGTCTCAAGGCATGGAGTCGACCGCCTCACCTTGGGCAACTTTGGCAACCTTGCAGGCAGAGCTCCTCCTGCATCCTCACTCACCTCTCTCTCAGGTTCCAGGGCCTCAAACCTGTTACACAGAGGCACCTGGGGAATTGAGGTAGGCTGGGATGGGGGTTTCCTGCGTCGCCGAGCTGGGACCTGCTTCCATTCCTCCTCTTCTCCCAGTTTGTTTCCCTCAGCTCAATCATGGCAGGCGAGAGGATCTGCCACCGTCTGAGGGGTATCACTCCAGTGTCTTTCCTGCAGAGAGTTACACCACTAGTCTACTTCCCGCTCACATTCCCTGATGGATCTTAATCTCTCTACCTCCTCCTTGAGCTCCACTACCATGCTGAGCAGCTCATCCACCTGCTCACACCTCACACATGTGGAATCCCTGCTACCCTCCCCCGGCAGCAGCAGCAGGCTCAGGCACTCCCTGCAGCCTGAGACCTGAACTGCTACATCTCTGGGCAGGCCCTCCGTCTGGGTCGCCACAGTCTTCTTGAGGTGAGCCCGCTGTCTGGTGGAGACCATGTTTAAACTCACAGTCTCAGAGACTGCAAATGTGAGAGCAGGTCTCCTGACGAAAGAAGGACAGCACTTAGACACCCTGCTCCTCGACCCACCTCACACCCACTGCAGTACAGAATGGGCAGTGTGGGCTGTTGTCACGCACTGATTACCCCTCCTTGTTCTCAGCGGGCAGCAAAGCACCTCACTAACCATGCGTGAGCTGTGAGTGTGAGCTCCGCAAAGCTACTAATAGCCTAACGGCCAGAGGTCAAGGTCACAGAAAAGATTAAGAGCAGGCAGTGCCTGCTCTCTTTCTTTCAAGAGAACTTATATAAAGATTCCAACTCCAGTAGCTTCCCCAGAGAGAATCTCCAAGAACTGGGAGTCATGAACCAGGTCTTCACCTGTCTGCCAAAACAGAAAAACCTGCAGTCAGCCAGAAGGCTGGCAAAGGAAAAAAAAAACAGAAACACAACTGCAGCAAAACTATACAAATTATCTTACCACAGGGAGGAGACTAGAATTCTACCTTCACATAGCTTAAAGGAGGCAGAAGAACATGAATCGATGGTGCTGAAGAAAATGCTTTCATGCTCCTGACTTCAGCGTGCTGAAAGAGAGAAGCACCTCCCCAGGGCAGCAGCACAAGGACTCACTCAGGACTTCTGAGGAAATTAAGTTCTTAGGTTTTAGTGAAAAACATCATCTCATTTTATGGCATGGTTGATAAGATGTCTACATAGGGATCAAACACTGCAGCAGCCCATTTGCAAGTAGCAAAATTAAGATCTTTTCATACAGCTCATCTTTTATTTTTCTAATACACTTTGCTTCACTGGTTTATGCAGTTTTACTCATATTTTTGGCTTTTGCAGGCTCTTTATGCTATGGCTATTGATCAGTAACTCATTGTTACTGATTGTTTTTGTAACTCAGACACAGTCAATTAGACCCTTACTCTCTAGGAAAACTGTTCATGCTCATCCATACTGTGTTTTTCTCATTTCCTCTGCAAACAGTATATATATATATATATAACAGTATATATACGTAACAATAACGGTAACATGTCTTTCATTCACCAAGTGATTCCTGGACTAGGGAGAACTGCCTTTGGTGTCACTATTATCCTGGTTGAGCATCTGGTACCTTTGCATGTGATGCTTTTAACGTCATTAAAAGTGAATGATGTATTTACAGACATCCTGCTTTTATACTTACATGGCTCTCAATCCTATTGCTTATTTTAAAAGATGCATTTGCAAATGCATTTTGTACAGCTTTGCTTTTGAAATTACTTATCAAATTGCAGCTGTAGTAATTTCACACCATTGATATGCAGAAAGCTGTCTCTTCCTGTAAATCAATACCCTCTGTTAAAAGTAGCTTTTGCATCTGTATTGGATTCCTGTCTAGCATCAATCTTACACAAGTGCTGCTGAGCTTGCTAAATTATCTCTGGTTCGTGGCATGTATTTTCACAGTCCTCATGATTTTGACTGCTTTACTCTTTTTAAAACACTTGCATTAGAAGAAATGAGAGCCTCTCTTTTTTTTCTGTTGGCTATGGGTACAGAATAATGTTGGCTGTGGGTGCATAACAACATGGGATGGAAGGGACCACCTGAATCATTAAATCCCACTCCCAGCTACTGCAGACATTACCTCATGTAATAATCTCTGTTTTTCATTTATTGAGCTCTGTCTTAAAAACATTCGTATGGCTTGGTCTCATCCTTGTCCCTCCCCAATTCCTCCTTTGCAAAACTGCCCCTGAATCTATTTATCTTAATGGTTTGGAATCTTTGGATTTTCAAATGATGTTCCTTATGGACAGCTGATAACTCATGTGTGCCTTCTCTGCTTTTTAATCTAAACAGTCAACAGCCCCTTAGTGTTGTTGTCTTCCCTTGCTGCATTTGTAGAGAGTAGTATTTTCTCTCTCTGTCTGGCTGACCAAGCCTACCTCACCTACCCTCTTCCCAAAAATTAGGCAGTTCATACCCTCACTGTTCTTTTCAGCCTTCTCTGCTCCTCTTCTAGTTTGAAGACATCTTTCTGAAACATAGGTGAGCAGAACAATATGCAGCAGACCAGACCTGGTTGCAGAAAGGCTCTGTCTCACAACTCCCCCTTTACCTTTGGAAGGTCTGTCTCTGTATTATTCCATGAACAAGACTGTTAAATCTAGTGGTGATTCATTTCCCTCAAACATGGCAAAGGAAGGGACAACTGCAACAGCTGACAACTGAGATGGCTGTCAGCACCCAGAGACTCCAGCTTTCCCTCTATGGGCTGTCTGACAGCTGCCTCTCAATGCCAGATTCTGATAGGAATTGCCAGATTTGTGCCATGCTTCCCACTCCGGATGTGCGAAGCATACAGGGACTGATGTTGGCCTCATGCCACAGTAGGACTTATCAGCCTTGTTCCAGCAACCTGGAACCTACACAATACATTATGTGTGTTGTTGTGCCTCTTTATTCCTTAACATTTAGATATCATTTATTCCACACACATTTCAAAACTGCATTGTTTGGTTTCTGCTATATCGAAACATGTTGCCTGGCACTTTTTTCTTCAGGAATTTTTGCCAGCTCTGTTCTTTCACTTCTTCATCATCATTTGTTTGCCTTAGTATATGAAATGCTCTGGTAGGCAGCTTGGAAACGACTGTAGACCAGTGGCATTGGAAATAAGTCTGATGAGATAATGAGGAAGTAGTGAAATGTTAGACTGAAATGAGGTGTGATGAGATGAGTTGTAGAGTGGACAATAAAGCTGTATCTATACTTTGAATACATTGGGAATATGTTTCTACAGTGATTAATATGGTTAATTTTTATATATATTATGCAGGTCTTGCCACAGAAGTGCACATGGAAGAGAACGTTTGAAGACTGCACATGGTGGTTTGGTGCTCAGGTGTTTGGGAACGTTGCACTAGGAGAGAGGACCTGGGAAAGTACAGCAAGGACTTTGGTTGGAGACGAAACCAAAAAAAATCAAAAAGAATATTAAAACTAGCATCCTTGATGAAGTAGATTCTCCAAATTCCATGATGTACAGCCCTGAGTGTGAAGGCAAATAATAGTATTAAACTAAGGGCATGCTAGCCCCCCAAAAAGGCATTCAGAAAATTTGAATACAGTTCACATAGAAACATGGAAATATGGCAGGTCTTGAAGTTACATGCTCACCAGTAAATGCTGCTTCCTAACAGCTGGAGTTTTAGCAGGGTGGATGAACAAGTCCTTCCCTAGCTTTGCCATTCTGCAGCCAGCTTGTCATCCAAACATGTTTCCCAGTGTTTCCCACCTAGATCAGTTCCTTATAGAAAGAAGAACACAACTAATTTGATTTTTAATCCCTCAATTTCCTTAAGAAGGAGAAGAACAGTTGTTTAAAGCTACCTCTTAACACTTTAGGCATGTTTGACTCATCCTATCTGGCAGATCCCTCAGTGCCCTAATAAACCTGGTATGAACACTTTGTTCTGGTGTGTGGTATTTCAACTCTGAGATTACATTTTGGAACCAGCCTGGTTATTGTATCCCACTCTGATGTCCAAACCCACTGAATTGGAGCCAGTTACTCTGCACTGTTACTACTGAGGAATGTTTTAGTGGTTTGGGTGTCCCTGAGGGAACTGGAAGAGAGAGAAAGTCATACTCTGAAACCAGCATGAGCTATACTTTTGGACAAGAAAAGGTTTTCCCATCTGTAAATGAGATCAGTGATACCTACTCCATTTTAGTGCTATTGGTAGTATACCTGTAGACTGATATGGGATTTACCAGACTCTTTATCTCTGTCCTATCTTGTGAATAAGCAGTCCACAAACCTAATAGTTGTCCATCCCAGTGTTAGTGCATGTAATCCCACAACTAATACGTGCCTGCCCTGCTATTCAGATGGGGCCTGCATCTGCTTCCCCATCGATAACTCTGTCACTCTGTGTTTCATTCAACTGTGTCTGAACACATGCTATTCCTGTGCATCTCCTTTAGACTGACCACTGATAAAAGCTTGTTCCCTTGCTATTATTCAGCTAGAAGAGTTTGGTGCAAAACCATAGATGGCAAAAAGATCATCTGAGAATACAAGCTTCTCCCTTGACAGCTGCCATAGCCAAAGCAATCATTTTTGTTCATCAAGCACTGCTTGTGTAAAAAGAAGTACGAGTTCAAGCTCTGGCTGATCAGAGATGGTGGTAGGACACATCTGCAGTACCATTAAGTGCAAAATACATACCAAATATTACGAGACTCTTTTTTTCCTTCGATCTTTTACTGGTCATTTCGGATCTGTGTGGTCCTGCTGTTTTTCAGCTAGTCCTTTGGTATTCTATTGAGGTGGGGACTGCTTTTTTCTTCTGTAGTTTAAGAAGGATAGTTCTCATCTAAGAAGACTTTCCCACACTTTCCTACTGTTCTCAACCCAACAGCATTATTATCAGCATAAGTAAAACTTGTGCCCTTGTTTTAAACCAGTTCTCAAAACTTGCCATGACACACTAAGCACTACAAACAGTCCTTCCAGCCAGAGAGGCCAATTGATGTGGTAGCTGAAGCAGCAGCAAGGCCTGGAGACCCACCAGTGCTCTGGACTGCAGAGGCCTACGAGTGGACCTGAGTTACTGGTGAGAGCAGAAATAAGGCCAGATAAGTCACACGCCAAAATTACTCCCTGATCTGCATCCAGGCAGCTTTAAAGATATGTCCAGTACCTGAGGCACTGCAGGAGTCAAAAGAAACCAGAGACGAGTTGTTTCACAAAGAGAGAGATCCTGGATGATGGTCAGTCCAACATCTGTTAAGAGCTGGGAAGGTCTGGAAAGGATTGTAGGGGATGGATAAAAGAATAAAGAGAAAGTTGTTGACAGACAAGGAAAAACAAAATAACTTTTTTTAGAAATGTATAAGGGGAAAAAGAGCAAAGGGGAAAGAATTCCTTCCTTGCTTGTAACTGCACTCCTTTCTGCCTTGAAGGCACTAGGTATACATGTGGCTGGGATATACATACCAAAAAGAAGAAAGAAGAGAATGAGTTACAGAAAAGATTTCACCAATCATTTATTTTTACTGTCTCCAAATATTTTCTGTAAAGCTGTTGTGATCCAGAGAGCTTATAATTTTTTCATAGGCAGACCTCAGAATTCCCAGCAGCAGCTTTGTCCCCCTTCAAAAGCAGGGGGATCTTTCATGGATATCTTTATGATCTCCATGAAATGCCATTTTCTGAGGTTCTATATTGGTATTCTTTGCGTAGAGGAACACTTTTTATTGTAACTTACTCCAGCTACACTTCTTCAAATACTTTAACTTTTAGGCACTGCATGTCTGGTTTATTTTGGCTTCCTTCTTTTTGCCCAGAATACAAGGAAAATAGACATGCATCTCCACTGCACTCTGCTCAGGTCTGTGTTCACAGCACATGGCTGTGCAATTTTCTGGAGATAATGTTGCTTCTTCTGGCAGGGTTAATTTTGTGCTGTCGGTGAGACTTCTTTGAGACAGACATTGACCAGAATGTCCCAAAACTTGAAAAGGGTTTGCTTTCCCAGTATTAGTCCTAGTTTTCCCATTAACAGTGGCAGAGGTCAGCCAAATCTAACATGATCCCTGCAAGGACATCTCAAGTCTGACTTGTGTGGGTGTTTCCAAAGGAACAGCTGGCCCACGGAGACTTCCTGACTCCCTCCTCACTCATTCTCGTGTGGCACCACTGAATCCAGTCAAATTCCAGCTTTTGAAAACCGCTGACAATGGGAGCAATATCCCCCCTCTCCTCCATCCTCCCACCGCTGCTCTCCATTTTACGGGTCTGTGTAATTTTTTCCGACCCACTTCTGACTTCACATCAGGACTATAAAATTGATGCTCAGAAAATAAAATGCTTGATAGATAAAGAGTGAGATTTTTGTAGTTCTTAAAGATTGAAGAGTTCTGAAAAAGCAATTAGTTGTCTTCCTTTGCGTGAATGCAGTTTTTCATATGGAAAAAAACAGAATTAGTCATTTGATAGCTGACATTTGAATTGTGTTTTGTTGCAGATAGTCATTTTTCCCTCAAATATGATGTGGGGGATTTAAAAAAAAAAAAAGAAAAAAAAAAGCTGCAGCTTTTAGCCACGTAATCCAATGAAAATAATTAGAATTAGGAAAGGGACTGCCAATGGATAGTAGAGATCCAAGGCTCTTTGACTTCAGGAGTATCTGCTGTTTAGACCATCAGAATCCATCCATTGTAAAAATGTTCTTAACACTTGGTTTTACTCACAAAAGTAGTTTCAGTCCTCCATCTGATAGCCAAACAGAGATTTCACTGGTACAGCAGTATTGCAGCTATATTTTGCAATTGCTCTGAACCCTCCGAGTGTGCTGTGACTTCAAAAAAAGACTCACTGAGAGCGTTTGTTTTCCTGATATATAATCTTCCTTATAAGTTATTCCCACATCTGTGTAGTATTCCGCAAGAGAAAAGAGAAATAAAGGGGGAAATGTACTTACCAGAGCTATTCACCTCCTCTGACAACACCACCATGCAGGGGTGGTGGTGATTACCTTAGCACTTCCAGTCCTTTTTCCCTAAAATTTTGAGCATCCAGCATCTCCTTCCAGCTTCAAAACAAACTGCTGTGTGGTCAGTTGTTTTCAAAACCCAGGCAGCCTGTTCACCTGCTGAGAGAATGGAGTTAGGAGTGCACACACCTAAACCAACAGGCCTGACGTCTTGAAAGTTAATATCCCCTTGCTGCTGATGGTTTGGATGGCCAGACTAAGCAATTATGGTATTTTGGCTGTTCATCATCTCTCTCATATGTTAATTTTCAGTGGAAAAAACTTGTAGTGAAAGGTCATCATTTGCCAAAGAAATCACAAAGTCATCTGTTGTTTCTGCTTGTGAAATCGAAGGGTAACTGTTAACAAGTTAGTGAGGACAGGCACATGCCAGCACTGATGTGGCAACCACCAAAGCAATACCATGCAAATAAAACTTAGGAGGTTTGAATGGAGATGCTCTGGGGACCATTAAGGCTCATAAATAAAAGTGCATAAATTAATCACTAAAATATGAACACTACAGTGATTTGCTTTTCCATGCAGAAGTTGTGCATCAGACCAAGAGGACGCCAAGCCCAGCTGAGACAGAAATTGCTTCTGCTCTGCTTCACTGAATGCAGCAATGCTGATTAATCCCATCTAAGCATCTGAGTTGGTGTTGCCACATGTTACCATGGTGAGAAAGGTTTGATCCAGGGAACTAACTGAAAAACATAGTGTGCTGGGGTTATTATTATTTTTTCTAGTAGTACTAAATCATTTTAAAAACAACAGTAGGAGTTACATAAAGAAGAGGTACCAAAGTATTGAGACAGTGTTTTATCAGTAATTTTTACAAATTTGCATTTATTGCGATACAGCCACAGCAAGATGGTGTGTTTCACCACATATGTCTGAAAATATTTTTGTATGTTCCAGGATTTACTACATACTGCTCTTGGTAAAAGTTCAAAATCTTAGGTATTATATACCATTAATTTGCCAGCATCTACATGATTCATTCCTAATTTTTCTAATGCCTCATTCCCTCTTCTCCTCATCTTGGCTCCTACAGACGCAAATAAGAAAATATATGGAGACCTTTCTAATTCTCAGGACTGTTTTGATACCGAGGTGATGTTCATTAAGTGTTTTAAAAAATTCATAGGAAGCATGCAAGACAGTCACATTGTTCTTACAATGCTGGAGAATAAAGCTTAGCATGAAATAATCTTCCTTTGTTAATGATTTTCTGAAAAACACTATAAACAGTCAATGAAGCAGTCGGCACTATTGTATCTGTCTCTTCAACATGTGCTTGTGGAACAGTGTGAACTATACGAGTTTTCATTTAGGGGGATAAGTAAAAAAAATAGGGGCAAAATACTTCGAATCTTCCTTGAAGAAAAGAAACACAAGCATGGTGAAACAAACTTGGCCTGCTTATGGGCATGAATTTGTTGAAGGATTTCACCTAAATACCAAGCAGATGAGTTTGCCCATTTCATTTTCCACAGCAGTGCTGATTTTTTCTTTCTCATTGACAGGATGGATAAGAGGCAGCTTTAAAACTTTTCTAATTGCATTTAGCTGAGCTTGACATTAAGCATGCCTTTTAGCTTTGGGTTTTGTTCACAACAAATAATCAATTGAAAGAATACTCAAAAACCAAAAATAACAACTCTGTAGCTGACAGCACCTCCCCTTCCAGCTCTGGAAAGCACTTCCCTTCCTCTCTTTCTCCTCTTATCCAGCCATGTCCTCCACCAAAACTCGGGGCTGGGACTGGAAGCACACAGGAAGGCAGCTGGGGAGGGGGGAGATAAAAGCATCTGAGATATGGAGATGATAGAGACGTTTTCTCCTGATCCTTCAGTACTTTCTAAGCATCCTGCTTGCCTTTGAGGGGAAGGCAGCTCATCTGCCATCCAGCTTTAATTTCTTTTAAACCAATATCCTTTCCTAAGTCTGGTATTGGGAAAATGGAGAAGTGTCTCAAAGTGTCATTTCAAAAGAACATTTGAAACACTGAATTTGGAAACTTTTAAAATTATCTGTCTTGAATTTTCTAAAAATAAATAAATTTTCTCTTTTTCACTCTGAGGCTGTTTATAGAATCAACTTAAAACATATGGATAGCTCCATCCAGCTCTGGAAGTGCCTTTTTTAAACAAACTGTGTATCTACAGCCCGCGCCAGTGCTGTACCAGATCCCAAAACGCATCTGCAGCCTACCAGCCACCTATGTGCGTTTTGATAAATGGTGTTTTTCTTTCCATGTGAGCCGGGATTTGTTCTTGTTTATCTCAGCAGAATAAAACAGCTTCTATTGTCCATTGTTCCCTTATGTACTTTCAGAAAAACCTGTTTGTTGCTGGCAGCCTCCTCTTGGAGAAGTGTGATGCAGAGCACATATAAAAGTGTAAGCATCTGTGAAGATGATTGGCATTATCCTGACAGCAGTGTAAAAATTGTCTGTTTGGGATGGCAGGCAGGCACAAGCCAAACAAAATTAACATCAGCTTCAATTTGCAATGAGTACAATTAAGAAAATGCTGTGACTCAAGGCAGCTGTACAGAGCCTGCTGCTTGTTTCCTAGCATCCTACTCTTGACAGCTGTGCACGCACAGATTCATTCAACAGGACCTGACACTTAGAGAGGTGTTAAGAAGCAAAGCGCTTTTGAGGATAATAGCGTGTATAAAGACAAAAAATATATACATATGTAGAATTCTTCAAATATTAGTTCATTCTTAGGACTTTTGCAGAATGCCTATAAGTCCCAGAAGCTGGTACTTGGCAGAACTGTTGATGTTTTATTTCACTCCTGAATGTTGGATGACAGACTTTTCCCTGTCACTTGTGCTATTTCAGACAGCACCAAAGAAATTATTGATGTTTTTGCATTCAGATTTTGACCTGACCTGACCCTACTTAACTTTAAAATCTAACAATCATAGTTTGGTATTAGTTGTCTGTAACTAAGGGCTGAATTAATTTTAAATGCTTTAGGTCTTCTACTACAAATCTTAGTGCTCTGCTCAAGATACATTATTCTGTTGGTTTTTACATAGCTGATTTTTCTTATCATCCCTAAAAAAATGTTTATATGGGGGGAAATTGCTGCAAACTGACATCCTATGTGTTTTTCATATTTCTCAATAAAATGTATTTTAATGAGGCACTCATATGCTTCAGTATTCTCTGTTGAAATTCACTGCAGTGTTTCTGCAAGGAGATTTTCTTTTATTATTCCTGATTTCCCAGCTAGATTCAACAAGATAATCTTCCTGAAAGAGAGCAGCTGTAACTATTCCTTCCATTCTTTCCTTCTCCAGTATTTTGTTTTCAGTTTTGTAATGCAAAATACAAGAAGTCCTTTCAGATACTTTCAACAAATGCAAGCATCAAATTCCATAAACATCAGCAAATAGCTATGGAGACTCTTCTGCATGAACCCAGACCCTTGCATCTCCATACCTTGATCGAAGTAGCATGGCTGGCATGCAGAAGAGGGAAAGACTCTCTCATATTACTGACGTTTCTCTGTGGACTGCACAGAGATATCAGGTTGATACTTTGATAGATTGCAATCTGTTTTCAGCAGCTGACCCAGACATAACATCATCATTTCCTGATTATATTGATATGTGTTTCTATTATTTGCTTATTTTGCGCCTTGTGAAACAATTCCTTTTTGTTGTTCAACTGTAAACAGCATTGCAAGGCCTCATATTAAATCATAATTATTTACCATGCTGTTCACGCACCTTTGTCCCTGGGGAATGTGGTGACGTGAATTTACAGGAAGATCAGGGTATTTCTCACCAACAGTTTCCTGTTATTGATATGCTTTTGTTTAGTTGTGATCTTTTTTTTACTCTTTCAGGTTCTCAGGGGAAAAATAAACAGGCACACGACATTAATCACACTCTTTGGGTATCGTATTGGAGGTCTCGCAAAGACTTGCAGTGTGGAATTGTGAACTGGGCTTGGTTCTTTCCAAAGCACCAATGACAAGTTGTTGTTCCTTATTACTGAATCTACTATTCTGATAAATGATTCTAAAAATTCTTAAAAATTGTTTTTTAATCACAGTGTGATTGTGTTCCTTTTTAGCCAAGGAGGTTCAAAAGTTTATGAAGGCAACCTTGAACATTTTATGCCTATGTCCTTTTAAGAGAAAATGGAATATGTGGAGATACAGGAGTAATTATGAAAGAACTTGAGCGCTTTCAGCAAATACTCATAAGCATGGCCAATTTTTTTTTTTCAAGATGCTGTGCCAATTTCTTTTCTTCATAGATAAATGAAGTTGTGGAGAGCCCATATTCTTGCTGCAGAAATGTAGTGTATACATTACACTCATTAATATGTCAAGAGCCACCAGCATAGTTGCCAGGGTAGTCTCACACTTCTAAGGCATCAATTTTAAATCTGTTTCACTGTTTTTGGTTATTCTACTTTAATTTCTGTCTCTGTGGACCTGTGGTACACTCCTATTCAGTGACGCTTGCATAACATCTTGATTTTGCAAAAATCAAGAAGGGCAACAAAGAAATGTAATGTCGAATCAGTGCTTAGGAGGTTTAGATTGTTTTTTCCTTCAAGTGATTGTAGAAATAATGTGATAAAGGGCAAAATTGAAGTATTTCCCACAGAACCCACACAAGCAAGACCACCAGCGGATAGATAGATCTTCTGGCCAAGATATGCTTTTCAAGACCACAAGTAATGTAGTAGCTATTCAAGCTCACTACAAAATTCTAAAAGCTGTATATTTTTTGTTTTTATCTCATAAAGTAATAACTTTCTGTAGTATTTAGAGCAAAATCTCACGATTAAGGCTACACATCCATATCCTGTTAGCATCTGCATATTTATTGCATTTGGTGCTTAGTATTCTGCTTTAAATGAGGGACACCATTATTTTCCTCTAATACTTCTGCTAGCACGAAAGACTACTTAGAATATACCAATTAAAGTTACATGTGATACAGTGTGAAGGAAAATCCATGCTACACAACATCACACAGTGTTTTTAAATTACATTCTGTTCTTCTTTTGGAACATTTAAGTTCTGGATTACCTGTAGATTATTTTTTTTTTTAAATCTTAAAATACTCCTTTGTACATTTTCCCATAGTCTAAGAAATGCAAAAGGCTCTGTAAAATTTCCTCTATGTCCATGAATACAAAGAGCACAGTTCTGTTCCCTCTGGGTTCCTGTGAATTTGTCCTCATCTGTAAACTCAGCCAAGAGTGATCTGGCCACTTTTCACAGGAGGAAATTCTAAGAAATTTTGGGTTAAAAGGTTATTCTAGTTATGATAGTTCATCTTCTGGACTTCCAGGTCTTTAAAGCAATCTGTTGCTTCCAATACTGATTCAGATATATTCCCTCCCAACTGCCTCCGTTCAAGATTTCACAACCTGAGCAAGAAAAAAGCTTTTGCTTTCTGGAAAAAAAAAAAAAAGTGAAAAAAAAATAACTAAAACATTTCCTACCTAATTTTGTTCTCTGAGCATATTCACCCTCCAACCATAAAAATATGCCTTCCTTCTTTTCACACTAAAACTCAATGCTAAAAAATGAACTCCCCTATACAACTGCAAGCTCACCTCCCATTCTTTGAAATCAACTTTGAAGACTCTATGGGCTGGAAGAGAAGTACTGAGACCTCTCAGTGGGGTCTTTTTTTAGTTTTTCCAGCATGATGACATTTTATTAGCGCCTGTTCAGATGTCTGCTTGGCTCTGCATCCTAGCTGTGGTGGAACAATAGTGTGGTCTGAATGAAACTGGCTTAGCATTTGCTTCATACAGTTGAAGTGTCTTTTAACCTGCCGTTGGAATTGATTGATCTAGTGAAGATAGATTCAGTTAAAACATTTCACAAATGAATGAAATTCCAACTTCAGTCGTCATATCCGCAGTTACTCATTCTCTGAATGCACAGAGTTTTAACACAGCTCTTCCTTCCTCAGTAAGGGTTTAAGATAGGAATTTGGATCTTTTATTTAAGTTCCAGACAGGATGGAAGGAAGTCGGAATTGCATATCATAGAAGAAGTTTCAGGCTCTTCATTCCTCCCAGGATGAATGCTTGGGTTCAGTCCTCAGCAGAGAGGAAGGGATAGGTTGCATTGTTTCTCTGAGTCACTGACCGTTTTGTTGTTACTGATCATTTTGTTGTTGTTGTGATCCTGTGGTTCTTGTTCTCTGCCAACTACCTCAGGAACCATGGCCACCAAGATGGAGACACCAGCTTGTAGTTTGCCGTATCTCTTCTAAACCGTGTGCACTGATTTTGGTATTTTTAGTATCCCTCTGGATATTCTTTATTATTATTCATTCATACTAGGGTAAAAATATATTCCTATTGATGCTAAGTGTTTTCGGAAAGCAGACATCAGCCTTCAGTCATGAATCATACCAGTTCACCAGAGTGGGATACCTTCCTCCCTGTTTTGATGCTCATAGTCACTTCGTTTGGTTTTATGTTTGACCAAATGATTACTTTCATATTTGTCTCACCCAGGGGGACAAAGGATAGAGGTAACAGATGAAGGCTAGAAGGTATTTGGAGAACAACATTAGATAAAACCAGCGTTACATTCAAAAACCCTGTCCAAGTTCCAGATATACCCAAGTTCTGGAAAACTAAAACCTTCACAACTCTCTCTTGTTTCCACAGTTCATTATCTTGTGGGAGAAGACTAATTGCACTCAGGATGTATGTTCATCTATTAAAACAGATGATTAAATCAGTGCTACCCTCATGGTATTGATTCACTATTTCCAATCTCTTTACAGACACTAACTCTATATTTACACAGAAATATAGAGAATAAAGTGTTATATGTATCAGTTGAAAGCATTGGGTGGTATTCATGTGGCTTATCTGAGACAGCTGAAACAAAGACAACTGCAGCTGATCTCCTTAGTTCCCCTTAAAATCAGTAGAGAAGAGTAAATTATTCTCAGCTACAGTTCCTCTCACTGTCCAGTGGACACTTGGGCCGGGGCAGTCCCAAGCATTCACACAGACTGGGGGAAGAACTCCTTCACAGCTGCCCTGCAGAGAAGGACTTGGCGGTCCTGGTGGACGAGAAGCTGGACATGAGCCAGCAGTGTGCACTGGCAGCCCAGAAGGCCAACGATGTTCTGGGCTGCATTAAAAGAGGAGTGGCCAGCAGGGAGAGGGAGGTGATTGTCCCCCTCAGCTCTTGTGAGGCCCCATCTGGAGGACTGTGTCCAGGCCTGGGGCCCTCAGCACAAGAAAGACGCAGAGCTCTTAGAACAAGTTCAGAGGAGGGCCACTAAGATGATGAGAGGGCTGGAGCACCTCTCCTATAAAGAAAGGTTGAGGGAACTGGGCTTGTTTAGCTTGGAGAAGAGAAGGCTCCAGGGAGACCTCATTGTGGCCTTCCAGTACTTGAAAGGAGCATATATACAGGAGGGGGAACGACTGTTTTACATGGGTTGATAGTGATAGGACAAGGGGGAATGGTTTTAAACTAAGGGGAAGTTATGTTAGGTATTAGGAGGAAGTTTTCCATACAGAGGGTGGTGACGTGCTGGAACAAGTTTCCCAGAGAGGTTGTGGATGTCCTGTCCTTGGAGGCCTTCAAGACAAGCTGGATGTGGCTCTGAGCTGCCTGGTCTAGCAGTTGGCAACCCTACCCACGACAGGGGGTTGAAACTAGATGATTTTTGAGGTCCTTTTCAACCCAGGCCATTCTGTGAGTTAGGTGAGCACGTCTAGAGATTTTTCAACAAATGCAGATTTAGGAGCAGAGAGATTTAGCAAGAAAGCAAGTGACATCATGGTTACATCTGTATGGACATTTTACATGTGTTTACAGTTACATGTTCTACAGTGTTGAGTGGAGGGGATGTCTGGAGAGCTCTACTCCCAGCTGCCCCTCCAGACAAGGCTGAGTACCACTAGATCAGATCAGCCATAGCTTTGTCAAGCTATATATAGCTCTAGGTCTAATGTACACAAGCTGGTCATGCAATTAACCTCAGTTAGCCTGACATCTTGGTGTCTGTAGCATTTCTCTATTCAGTGTGCTAAGTCCCACTCAGATTCCTACCACTGCATGTGCTTTCCCTTCATCTTACTTTGGCCATTTTTCACCATTGCTGGAGTTTCTTTGGCATTATTTATCATTGTTCATTTTGCTGTGAACTCAAGCATCCAGAGGTACCTAGCATGTAGTAGGCAGTGAAAATTGAGTGTTCTCTCTGCAAGTAATTTCACCAAGTTGTGAAACAAGAGCTAGGAGGGCTCAGCCACAGTTATAAGGAATGGCAAATATGTCGTCCACTGTCTCTGAAGCACAGGGAACAAGCAGTAGGCCAGCCTTATGTGGACTTGTGTGCTGACTTAAATTCCTTAATAAGATCTCAGTTTTACAGTTAAAAAATCAAAAATCTACTCTTTACATGAAAGGGCCATTACACGAGTGGTATTTTAAATCTGCAGATGAGCAAGGTTGACTTGTGCAACCCTCCTACCTCCTACTGCATTGTTGGCAAAGAGAAATGCTGAAAGCAGTGTCCCTTAGTGTGCAGCTCTGAATGATTTGAAGGTAAACACAGGCTACACTTTGAGCTGAAAGCCAACTGCAAAGCTGAGAGTTATCATTTGCTGGATGAGGTTCTCAGAACCAATGGGAAATGTTTCCCTGCAGACAGCATTATCACACTGAGACACTGCTCAAACTCAACACCAATTAAAGGAAGGTGAATATAAAACCACTCTGTTTTGTTTAAGAATTTCAGTGATCTCAGGACTCAAAAAAGATCCCTATGAAACTCAGTCAGTTTGAATGCTCAAATATAGAATTTCCAAATAGCTTTACTTTTAGCTGAGAAAAGGGAACACTATTCCAGTCCAAGTGCTGAAGGCATTTCAGCAATGGTGATGTCTTCTGCTGATTTACTTAGCTAATGAGAGCTGAGTCACAGCAATCAGGAAACTGACACAGAAATGAGAGCATTTTCATGTAGACACACTCTCCACTAATTCCAGAGATGCTTATGGTGTCTCATGCCTGTAAAATGCAGAGCAATCTCATCTTATGGAAGAAATATCCTAATACCTTTAAAGTTTCACACTTGAGTAAAATTGACAATATATATGCTTAAACTTCAATCAGGGAGCTGGTCCCACTGCAGAATTGTGCTCTCAGACATTTAAGTCCACAACTGAGAATCCATTTTTAAAATGTAAAAACCTACCATATCTTCTCTTGCAAAATGTTTGTTCTTGCTTTTCCTAAGCTTTGTTTTTCTCCACCGTTTTTCAGATATTGATGCCAATGTCATTTTACAGTGAAACTGGCTCTGAGTACAATATATTAAACTCTTCCTCTTCACACAAAGCAAACAAATGAAAAGAGAAACAGAAAATCCTTTATCTGTTGTCTATTATTTTTTCAAAAGTAAATAGTTACCGATTGTTATTATAACCACAAATCATTCATGAATGTTACTGAAAACGTTCTGGGAAAAATGAAGAACAATATCTGTGCCACTAAATAGCTCTTATTTTAAAAAGATACATGTTATCACAGCAATGTGTGTTGGTTTTATTTATAGAACTTCCCTTTAAAGCACAAAGTAACTATTTGCACTCATAGTGAACCATGATATGATATGAAGATGTATGCTTTTCATTATTTTTTCTCTGAACTTCACATAAAATTTATGAAGGTGTGATTGAAAGAAAACATTAAGGTGAATCCAAACCTGTGGTGTTCCCAGAGCACTTTGCTGCTGTTTTTAAGATAAAATAACTCACTAATTATTCAACATTTCCAGGTTGCATATCTTGCTGGTTCTTTGTTTGATCCCACTTGCTTTCTTCTATTGTGTTTTGGACACTTGTTTCCATCCAGCAAAAATCCTATTTAAAGAGCAGATTTAAATCAGCATGAGATGAGCAATACATTTTCAATGGAGGTGGTATTGTACCTATTGTATAGGTAGCAAAATTATTTCATTCTTAATGACAAGAAGAGTGCAGAACACTTAGCTCTTCCCCTTGGAAAACAGTCTCTTTGGCATTATAATTTGATTGAATTGCCACTTCACAGCGGGATGGTGCATCATGGTAACATTGGCTGTGAGCCTGAAGAAAGTTGCCAACAAAAGCCGTAATGAGTATGCAGTTATTCCAGAAAAAGTCTCCCATCAGCAGAGCTTATTCGGCTCTTGAACCGATTTGAACTGTGCCAAGAAAAGCACTCTTGCTCAGGTGAAGTGACACTGCCAGTATTGCTGAAACAAATACTTTTTTGGTGTAGGCAGCCCTGTAGCGTACATACATTACAAAAGTGTGGTCCCCTCCTGTGCTCACCTGGCCACAGCCTGACAGGGAGATCCTCACTTGGTTTGATCAGTTGGTTTTTGCCCTAAAAGATGGTTCCAGGTGGACTTCAGAAGAACCCAGCAGGCATATCCTGGTCAGGCTGTTTGGATGGGTCTTCCATCCCTCAACACACACACACAAGAGCACTGCTCACCTCAGCCTGTAGAGGTGACCCAGCTGCTGCAGAGGTGGTATATCCAACCCAGGAAGGCCACAGCTGCAGGTTCACAGCACGTGTAGACCACATGCTGGGCCTGGAGTGTGACCCCCACACAGCTCCTGGAGCTCCAAGCACCATGTACAAAATGAACCTTCAGGAGGGCTCTGAGGGAGCTGCAAAGGAGAGCCTGGATGCAGATTCAGGAAGCAGACTTTTATTTCTCCATTTATTATTAAATGGAAATCCCTTTTCCTCCAAACTTGGGAATAATCTACAGGATCTCAGATTTTCCAAACTTTCAGCTTGCAAGAAACAAAGAAAGTACTTTTCACAAAACTATGCCAGATTTTAACAAACCAAGTAGCAAATAAACAAATTTCAAACACAAGGAGATTTGCTGTTGAGTTAGTAATGAGTGTCTGGGTTCGATGAAGGTATCTTTTTTTTTTTGAAATGTACTTTATTAGTAATGGACCGTTGCTCAAATATAACTTTTGACTGAAGCATTTATTTCAAACAAGAGGACAGTATCATGGGGCTGGTGAAAACATTTGAAAGTGCTAAGTATACAAATCAGAAAGGAAAATATTTATCTTTCATGAAGGCATGATGACAAAGAGAAGATTCTGGAGATGTTTCCAGCTGCTGCTCAGAAACTTGGTGCCTTGGCCAAGGGACTCGTTCCTACAGTTTTTACTCCTCTCATAATAAACTCCTCTTGGCCTTCTGCAAGCCAAATAATCATTGGTGAAGTACGGCAGAAACAGACCCATTCTTCTCAAGGAGAAAAGTCCTAATGTGTAGGCTTCGGTTTTAAAAATTTGCAAATGATTTTCAACATCTCAAGGATTAGGAGGAAATAAGAGTCTGTTTCCAGCTCTGGAAACCTGGTTAATGCTACACCAGGATTTTGGGTGTCACTTTCTTTCCTCTTTAAGCAGGAAAGGGAAATGTGCTTTAGAGGTAAAGATGCAGTCATTATACAAGAGGTAAATAGGGTCAGTATTTTTTGTTACCAGTGGAGGAACAGGACGTATACATTTCACTGTGGTTTTAAAAGATTCTTAGCTTCAAACACTGGCTCAAACTTTCTTCTGTTTTTCTGTTTTCTCTACTACATGCCCCAGATTAGGGAAAAAAAAACTTACCAGGAAAAACTGGGCAAAAAAAAGCATTAAGAAATGAACATTTTAAATTTAATTAAAGAAAATAATTTAAACTTGTTGGGGGGAGAGGGAATAAATGATGAGTTTAAGATTGAAATGCTGTTCTGTTCTACGGATTTTGATGTGAAGGAGACATGGTTTGTCTGTGGAAATAACATTCTCTGCACCTTGGAAAAACATCTGAGGTAATAAAAATATAAAAGATATCTTGAGAACAAGAATTAGAAAAAATTCAGTAAAGAAGGAACAAATCATCATAGTAGAGAGACTGAATATACTATAGTACAGGAAGAGGCAATAAGAGAATACTTGAAGAGCTCCTGGAATACCGGCAATGGTAACATATAAGGTGTTATCCATACAAGGGACCGTACAGTTTGATGTTACTGAGTCAGAGAGGGAATATCAGGAATATTGAATAATGAGTTACTGGGTCTTAAATCCCTATGCATGGTAATTACAGACAACATTCCAAGTCTGTGTATTTGCATATTTGCGTGCCGAGCCTCTGGGACTAATACTTGTGTGCTTTTCTCAGAGCAGCACGGGTTTGAACAGCCCTGCACGGGACTGGGGCTTCTTTGTACTTCACTCCATAAGCTCACAGGAAGACATGGTCTTTGTCCTGAAGCATTTTAATGTCTATGGAGAAACAATGGCATGAAACAAAAGGAGGGAAGCAGAGAGGCAAAGGGACAATGAGGTCTTGCAGTTACGTGAGTCAATTCCATGTACAGTCATCTGAAAGGCTCCTCAGCTAAATAGCTTTGCTGTCTTGGGATGTGTCCGGGCAGCTGGTGCTTTTGCACAGCTTTGATGGTCTGTCTATTCTGTTTTATTGTTCTGATGTGGAGGATGTTGTTTGCGTTTGTAGGAGAAGGAGGCCTGGTTTGGAGGAGGGAAGCAGGACTTCCAGGTTTCCATGCCACTGCAATGGGTTTAGGAAATAAAATAAACCTAGGACATACAGTGCTGTTTTTCACATAGTGTTTGAGGAATACAACAGGAACTGATACTGTTTTTATTATCTGTCCTTCTAGATTTTTCTACCTCAGAAGTCTCAGCGGGCTCAAAGATATGTGTGGACAGGGGCTGTGCAGAGGATCCTTCTGCTATTTAATTTTTGTTCCCCGAGAAATCAGTAAAATGTAACTGCAGCTGACATTCAGCAAAACTGATCCGTGCCCTCTGTCTTACACAGGAACATTTTTGTGTGAAGAAATACTGGTCCCAGAATATCTATGTGAATAAAAATGATTTCACATGAATCTTCCAGGGGAAACAGTTCCTACAAGCAGCTATCTAGCCAGCACTGGAGGAAGCATTCATGACTGATGTGCAAACTTGTTGAACCACAATGAATCAGCCCAAGATTAGCCATGTCATACTCAGAGTTTTTCACTACAAGTACAACACTCTAAGATACAGAGAAGTGCACACCCTGCTCTCAAGTTTCACCATACCAAACCGTATCGACCAGAAGTCAGATGAACACGTATCCTCCTTCTTATTAATGTATTCGAAGTTTGCCTTGCATAAGTTCTGCAATCACTTTGTGAAAGAGGATAATCCAATATGAACGTCACCTGCAATAGCTGGTTAGGGCCCTTGCTCTGACGCAGAGTACCAAAAGGGGCATGGATGAGACATTTGGCCTCCTCTGTCCTCAATTTGCCATCTGTAACCTGTAGTGCCTTTCTGTCTGTGAGAGCAACAAGGAACACACTAACTGCAGTAAGATGCTAATGGAATGGTAAAGAAAGCACCTTAATGTGGTGAAAGGTTTTTATTGTACATATAGCTGTTGTTTTCAGATGACAAATGTTCATGTCTGGTCAGCACACCCTCTTCTGATCTTCTGTACAAATTGCTTCTGTGTGGTTTGGAGCACAAGAGCTACAGGTAGCTCATTTGCTATTTCTCTGTCTGTGAGCGCTGCCAGCTGAACTCTAAATGCTTCTGTCTCCTTCCTTATTAAGGAAGCTATTTATAGCACCTTTGGCTGCATTCCACTTGAAGGTCAGATTGTTTACATAGAGTGAGGATATATTGTGTTTTTCTAAATAGAAAGCACATTTTTTGATTCATAAAAAAAAGTCTTTTCCCTGCACAACATAATGGACAGATAGTACTTCCCAGTCCTGACTGCAAATCCAGGGAGTCCCAGAGAAAAACCAGGATGGTAGGAATATTCAACTGCATGCAGGAAAATAAGGAACATCTAAGTAATAACCAAAAGAAAATGCAGGTAAATAAATGTAACAGGCATTTATCTCAACTGACTGTTGAACACTGGCTTGTGGTTGCATTTCTTCTAGCAACTACTAACAGCGTATGAAGTCCTGCACAATTTCATCTTCCTCAGGCAGTGCTATTCTTCCCATTATTTGTTTTTAAGGAACTTTGATATTTCTTTTGTTGGAAACAACATGGGGTGAAAAAATTCGAAGACCTACAAACGCAGATGGAAAAGGAAAATGATATATGCTGTATGAAGTCAAATTATGTGGATATACTGTTTATTATAACTATTAGTTTTCTTATACCAAATTCCCCATGCAGTATAAAAGTACTTCATGTCCTAGTGGAACAAAAGTGTTCCTGTATATGACAGCATATGGTTTTCTCCTTTCTCTGTTGTTTTTAAGTTCTTCAGCATTTCCTCGCATTAATGTATCATGGGGGGAAATATTACAAAGATTAGAACTATTCATTCTCTCCACCTCAACACTTAAAAATATAAATAAAGAAAATGAGTATCACTTTGGTATTACAGCAATTTGCAAGACAGAAATAAATGGAATGGACAGAAACTCTCACACGTTGAACCAGGTTGTTCACATCTATCAGCCAAGAAAGATATTTTTTACACACCAATTTGATACCAGGAAATTAAATGTCCCGAGAATAATTTTTTATCCAGCATACAAGAGAGGCCAGTGTCTGGCCACTGAGCTGGTTATAGGCTCAAATCTACATGGACAGTTGGGGTTATTATCTTCTCCCCTCCCATTAATTCCAGCCACTGCCACATCACTTGGCACTTTGCTGCGGCTTGCCCCTGAGCTGCAGCCATTCCACAGCTTTAAAGCCTGGTCCTTTCTTTTTGTTGATGAGACTACAGCAAAGTTAAATGCCTAAGGAAAAGGAGATTTAAAATGAAGTGACTGATAACCACCCTCCACTTTGCAAAGGCATCCACAAGGAGCTTCGTTTGGGGTTCTGCACAGACAATTGGCAAGGGGCAGAGTAGCGGTTGCAGGCCCCACAGTTGAGTTTGCTAACATGTTGTGGACAGCTGGGAGGCTTATGGGGCTCACGTCAAAGAATGAACACAGTGGGGCCAGAGGCTGAGACTGGATGATGCTTCTTTCCCAAAAGAGTCACTTTAAATGGAGGAAAATAGAGGGCTTCACAGAAGCCCTCCTATTTTGGGCTGAAATGTGTGAGAAATGCAGTCGAGCCGCTAGTTCATAAAGTGACGAGACTGCCGTCTGCCCAACCTCTTCCCTCACAGCCAACTCTCTTGGGGCTATTCTGCAGCACAGCCCAAGCATCTCTGCCATCCGTACTGGTAAGTTCCTCCAGGGGCAGTCCCCTACTCTCTTGGCTATGGCCAACCTTCATGTGGAAAAATGTAGCTGGTCCTTCATCCAACTGAAGGTAACGCTGCAGTAACATCAGTGAAGCTTTGACCTGGCTGCTGGAAAGAACTTCTAGGTCCTGAAGAGGTTCTGGGAAAAAGACTGGCAGTTTGGATGGATGTTAGGGAACTAAGGGTCATTATGAAGAGATCATTAGGCTAGAAGGATTTTCATCCCAATCTAACATGTTCATTTTCACTATTAAATTATGTTGTTCCTTAAGATGAGCAGCAGCTCTGAAAGATGGCTTTACCCTAGATAAACTCAGAGCTGAGGCCAGTTAGCATGCACTTCCTAGTTGATGTCATCAGATTTCTGGCATCGCGGTATTTGCCCTTATGGGTTGGACACTTAGTGTGTGCCCACTCTGGCAGTTAGTAAAGGTTTTTAAAATCGTGAGAAGAAAGATTCAGGAGGAAAGAGGACACTTTCATTGTTCATCCCTTGCTCTGGCATTATAACTACTGTTGGCCAGCATCAACATTGACAACATAAGCTTTCAATTTCTCTTGGGACTCAAGTCCCAGAAATTATTATATCATTTTCAAAATCTTCAAAGATTAGCGTAATTTTTTTAATGACACCTTTTGGACTGTACAACTGGATAGTGTCTTCTGAACTGCTGGATGCACAGTAGCAGTTAAACTTATTGGAAAACAAAGTCTCCACCTCCACATCTCTATCCTTTTTTAGACATCAGCTGATGTTACTGACCAATTCTGTGTGTATGGGTCCTCGCCTGCTAGCAAAATACTCAGTAATGTGAGATTTGTGGTACAGCTTAACGGGTGATAACATCTCCCGATCTAAAACAAGCTGTATGTCATAGCTTCATAGAATCATATAATCACGCCCCTACGAGGACGGTCTGGGAGAGCTGGGGCTCTTCAGCCTGGAGAAGAGAAGGCTCTGGGAGGAACTTGTAGTGGCCTTCCAGTACCTGAAGGGGGCCTACAGGAAAGCTTGGGAGGGACTATTTATAAGGGCATGTGGTGACTGGATGAGGGGAAATCACTCTAAATTGGAAACGTGTAGATTTAGACTAGATATTAGGAAGAAATTCTTTACTGTGAGGGTGGTGGGACACTGGAACAGGTTGCCCAGTGAGGTTGTGGATGCCACCCTCCCTGGAAGCATTCATGGCCAGGGCTTTGAGCAACCTGGTCTAGAGGGAGGTGTTCCTGCCTATAGCAGGGAGGTTGCTACCATACAATATGTCATATGATAGGTTGAATCATGGAGTCATAGAAACAGAGAGTCATAGAATCACAGAATGATTTGGGTTGAAAGGGAAATTAAAGCTCACCCAGTCCCAGTCCATCTGCCCTGAGCTGGTTGCCAACCACCCTGGTTGGCCCAGGGCCCCATCCAACCTGGCCTTGAGCACCTCCAGGGATGGGACATCCACAGCTTCTCTGGGCAGCCTATGCCAGTGCCTCACAGCCCTCTGAGTGAAAAATTTCTTCCTAATATTAAACCTAAATCTCCCCTCTTTTAATTTAAAGACGTTCTTCTTGGTCCTGTCATTATCAGACCATGTAAAAAAAAAAAAGAAGTCGCTCTCCCTCCTGCTTGTAAACTCCCTTCAAGTACTGGAAGGCCACAGTGAGGTCTCCCTTTCTCCCTTTCTTAAAAACGTTTCTCTTTTCCCAGTCACCAAGGATTTTGCCTGACAGCCACGACTTTTCAATTAAGTATAAGATTGCAAACCTTCAACGTACAAATAAGAATAGGAAAAAAAGCTTATTTATAGTACACTGTTTTAAAGCCAGAATCCATTTTTATTCCTTTCTTTATTAAATGCCATCCTGGAACTGTGGTGTTGCTCAGGTGAAAAGAGGATCAGGACATACCAAGGAGCAGGCTTGCATTCTCTTTGTTTGCTGCTATTTTCTTACGCTTACAAAGACTTATAATGTTCAAAGCTGAAAAGTAGCAATGTAGATTTCCTAAATGCCTTCAGAAAATCAAGAACTCAACCACTGCTAATAGAAACATGAATTCCTGAAACTGGACAGCACTGCTTGGATTTCCTTTGAAAAAAATAGAAGGAAAATAAAGGCCAAATGCCTGAAGTATGTCAGAAAGAGCTGTACAGGAGTAAAAGGGAAGCTGCATAGGAAGCAAAGCAGAGCCCAAAATAAAAAGCAGGAATAGAAAACTAAAAATAACAAACAGGAAAGTGTGACACAGCTGCAAGGGCTCTTGTCCATTCTCCCTCAGCATTGTACCTTTTTTTTCAGGAACATACTAATATTGTGTTTGGATTTCAATGGCATTCCAATCTATTATTTGTTCTTCAAAAATAGATGTTTCTCTTGCGAGGAGGAAAGATTTTTTCAAGTAATGTTCATATGATTTCAGTTGTCCTAATTTATCAAATAATGCTTTTGTGAGCCTGGTGCTTGCAGAGAGACAGAGAACTGCGCAAATTATGTTGATTCAAGAAAAACTCACCTCATCCTCCTTGGATCAGTGAAGATCAGATGGTGCATAATTAGCTGTTGCTCTAATTTTCAGGTAATTATTTACATGATGGCTTTCAAAAGTATGAAAGGAGCCAGCACACAAGTGGGAGTTGCGGCTGCTTTGGGAGGGGATCAGGGAGGATCAGGAGCACAGCATACTAAGGAAATCTCCGTCCTGATCCTTATCCAAACACAGGTTTGTATGTTTACACAGAGCATCTTGCCTGCCCCAGAAGTGCACAAACTGCTGCTTAAGAGAGAGGAAGCCATGCTTCAGCTTTCAGAGTTCTTGCTTTATTAATGCTTATGAAATTGTTATACTTGCTCATTCTGCAAAAACTAAGCCATGCATCTAGATTTTGCATCATTGGCTGCCCAGAACATAGACACACAAATGGCTCTGCTTGAATGGTGCTGGTGCCTATTCTGGGAGAGTAAGAAAGGCAGAACATGCCATTTTGTCAGCTTAAGGGTAGTCCGGGACAGTCACAAACCCCAGAGGAAACCACATTAAGACCTGCCCAATGGGGATCATGGTGCCTGTCAAGTTATCAGTTCCAACTTGTAAAATTCCTATTTTCAATAGACACAACAAAAACAGGAAATATTTACCAACTCTGCAGGTGTCAGGAAATGCCTTCAAAACGCTGCTGTGACTTGACAGTCCAGTTAAATAAATATCAAGCTTGTACAAAGGTGACAACAAATATATTTTCATTTAAAACATGTACTTCAGTGTGCTTGCTCTAATACATACATCTCAGCAGATCACAGAGGCAAATTTGTACTGTTAATTACACTCTGGTAATTAGACAGTGGTATGTGTAACAACACTTGTGTGAATGTCTGCATACATTGAAGATGTTTTGTGCAGTTGAAGCTGATACAGCTGCTTGTCTTTAAAAGTTAGTCTATCCTGGAAATATATTTTTTATATTATTTGAATGGTGGGTGGGATATATCTGAATATATCTGAGTCTTTTACATTCTTCTGTGTATGTCAGATGTCACACCAAAGCATATGATGATATATTGTTTGTACTGTAACGATGTCTGCAACATCCTATAATGCAATGTAGTAGAAACTATTATACTATGTTGCAACATAGTCCTTATCACTGACTCAGCGCATCAAATATGAAGTAAGACGTAGTACACGTGTTGCCAGTTTACTCTTTAATAGTTGGGAAAATATGTTGGGAAAATTACTAGAAATGAGACCTATTTCCCAAACATATTCATACTGGAAATAAGATAAGGCCTCACTAAAACCAAATCTATAAGCTGTGTGACCCAAGAGCATTGTGTGATTATCCATCTTATGCATTTTACCCCAGGAGAGAAGAACATCTGTATCTAAATTCAGGATTGTGGTAAAAGGAAAGGTCATCCAAAAAAAAAAAAAAAGAATGAAACATGCAGGGTTAGGTAAAGAAAAGAAAAAAAGTCTACGAAATTCCACGCCTGCAGATATTGGGGAAGAGACCTAGAGTGTGCAATGTGATGCAAGAACAGATGTGACAGGAGAGGTTGGAAAATACAGTGGCAGGTTAAGAGCGCTTGTTCCTGTAGTAATCCTTTCATCATTTGCATTATTTCCTTTACCAGTAGTAACTTTAGATAGAAGTTTGAAAGAATGATGAATAACTTTTTCGTCCAGCATAATTTCATGTTGGAACCTAATCTGCGTGGAGCAATCTATCACCAGGATAGCTGAGGAAATGCAAAAGCATTTTGCAAAAAGAAAACATACAAAAAAGTCTGCAGATGTCCCACTCCTTCTCCATTCATCTTCTGTTTGCCACATATGAATACACAGGCTGTAACCATTTGGCAAATCAAATTCCTGGTCATCAAGAGGTCTCCCAAACCTGTTCTGCGCTCAGGGGTAAGCTAGGGAGGGACTTCCCCCAGCAGACAACCTAGGCCAAGCCACCTGGTTGTGAAGATGGTGGGAAGGCAGAGACACAAGCTACTTGGGCACAAAGCTGCTCTGGACACAGGCCATTCCCTTACCTCTTGGCTTCAGCAAAGTCCCCAGCAAATCCACCAAGTAGATGCAGACATCGTGAAATCATTTATATGGATTTGGGAACAAAACTGCCTAGTCAGCATGCCTAGAGGCTATGCAGTCACTAGCAGTATCATCATTAATGGGCAAACACAACAGTGATGCTTTCAGATGTTTTTTATTGAACAATAGTAACACATACTTTTTAAAATCAACCAGCTTATTAGATTTACATTCAAGAACACATAACATCATTTATGACACTTGTAAAACAACAATAATGTATGCAAATATTTACTACCTTCTTTAAATAATGCGATTCAGTGTGCTGAAAGAGCGTGGGTTTGATTCTGCTCTCACTGAAACTGGCAGAAGATTGCTTTTGATATCAGTAGATGAGTATCTACATGTTTTCCTGTAAATATCCCAAGACAGGATTTCTCCCTCTTAGTCCTAGACATTCAGTACAAGTTAAAATGTGGTATCTGCTAGTTTGAATTTTATGTTTCCTGGATTATCATGGACCCATGCTGCCACATTGATGTTTGAAGTCCATGGCAGACATTGTCCTTTTGCTCTACACAGCATGACTCAGCGTTTCCCTCTTGGGTAAGCAACCAGCTTTCACTGAAGCTGGCTTTGGATCAAGGCCTGGACTTCTTAAAGGCTTCGGAGTTTCTCTTGGTTGTAGTTATAAAGTAAGTTTTCAGATCCTGCACAAAACCTTGGCGTTGGTATTCTGTGCTCCTTCTTTCACTGAAGTCACTGTCAAGGCTCACATTGCTTTCAAAGTGAATATGCAATTCAGTTCAAAGTGCATTTCCAAGTGAGTTTCCTGTCTTATGAGACAGTTCTGAACTCATGCAGCACAGATTCATTCTGATACACTACATTCACTTCCTTTATCTGAAGATCCAGTCATTTCCAAACGTATCAGAAAACCTATCTCCCTGTGGAGTTTTGTGTTACAAATATATAATCCAGTTTGGATTGAATGATGGATGCTGCCTGTTCCCAAAACACTCTGAAGTATATAAATTATACTGGGTAAAATGGGGATGCTTGCTCATGCACGTAAGAAACAAAGGGCTGGACACCAAAGTATCACAGAATCCCAGAATGGCTGAGGTTGGAAGGGACCTCTGGAGGTTGCTGGACCAACCCCTGCTCCAGCAGGGTCACGTGGAACTCTGTGAGCTGTGGCTGCCCTGTCACTTAACTGAGAGCCCGAGTTTTCTTACGTCTGATTAGATGAGCTCCAGTAGAGTCACAGCTGAGCAGCAGCCCGTGATGAGGATGGAAAGGGTAAAGGTCCATTTGCTGGCCTCTGACCTTGGACCTGCTTTTCCCCAAGAAATGGAGACATTGCTCTAAGAGCACCAAAACAGCTGCTTTATAGCAGCATACTTATTTAAATAACGCTAAGCAGCTTCTTTCTTTTCTGATCCTTCTCTATAAATCAGTCTAATTTACTGAGTATGCTTTTGCCTGTACAGAATTTAATTTCAGAAGTCTACCTTAGCATGGTATATGCCTGCATTGTCTCAGCTAAGTTCTTCGTGATATACAAGTTTAAATGTCTTTTCTCCCTGAAGAAAGGTGTATTTATCTCCAAGTAATTGTCACCAAACTTTCAAATAGGAGAAAATGACAAATGACTAACACTGGATTATTTAATTCACACCACTGAGCTCCTATGTTGTTGTTATTCTGTTGGCGTGACTCACGGGCATTCCTTTCTATCCTGGGATTTGTTGACGTGCATTTTTATTGCCTTGGCTCCACACCCATAGTTTCATTCACCCAAACTGTCAACAGAATTCAGTGAGAGCTTTCCTGGACTGAAGCTGCAAAAATGGGCTTTTGATATTATTTAAATGAATTGTGCTGTTTTTTCAATATTACTATACACTCAGAGATCCCCAATGTTTCTTTCTTCAAATACTTAGCAAAACAAATATCAAAAATCATATACACTGTACAGTCTATTTTTAAGTAAACATTTTTCTCATGAAAAACAGAATCACAATTGGCCTGCAGAGGTTACATTTTCATATGCTATAGATTTACTTTGTTCTTAAAGTGTGTTGTTGCATATTCAATAATCTGTGAGAAATGTGTTCTTTTGAAAGTCTTATTAGCACAAGTAAATATCAGCGAGGATTTAGCCACTTCATCACTGGGGTGCGAATTGCTTTCTCCTTCACAAATTCCTCTTTTACGGAATTGCCATCCCCTGATGCCATGTCGTTATCTGAAAACATAATAAAGTAGATTTCATGGAAACAAGGGAATTAGAATAGTTTCCTACAGCAGTGCCCCTGGTTTAGGAACATTTCAGAAAAGTCTCAGCTGACAATTGTTTTTGCAGGAATCCACCTGAATGCCGCCAGTTATATGGTTGCAAAATTTCTGCCAAATTATGGAATAAGACAGATGTGTTTCCTAATAATTTAAGCAAAAGGCAGGTGATGTGAATTTGGTTTCCAGCTCTCACTGCTACACTCACACATGACATGGAACCCAGCCGCATGTCCTCAAAGGGCTGGAGCTGCAGCTATGCTCAGACCGAGGCCAGCTGGCATGCAACAACCTGATGCATGCCATTAGGCGCTCTTACAAAAAAAAAAAAAAAGGTAAAATATATCCAGTTTGTCTACTGGAAGTAGTCCCTGTTTCATGCTGATTCCTGAGCTGCAGCTGAGGTTGCTTGGCAGGAATTGCTGGCCCAGGGCAATGTGTGGCAGCCACTGCCCTACTGTTTGATAGGGAAGGTGACCACATTGCAATATGCAGAAGCACGCTCTGGAAGCCTGAAAGTCCCCAGGATAAATGTAGGCACAATGCATTTATGGCCTACGTGGGCCAGAAACACACCCAATTAAAATACAGAAGCATCCACAGCTGTTTTAGTTAGCTGAGGATCTGTTCCAAATTGTATAGCCACCTCTGAATACCACTGTTAAACGAAACCTTGTGCAATCATCCCATGAAGTACTACACTCAGAGCACCTGGTCTACATCCAGTGATTCACTTTTGAGGGATAGAAATCAGTGTGAATATTTCCATGGGTTAAAAAGTCCCACTTGTTTCGATGGGATAAGAATTTCATCCATTGTCTGGGATAAGATAATATGCACTGAGGGTGCAGAAGGTTTGGGACAAAAGTCAAGGGAGTGGAGAGGTCTGGAGGCATTGATGAAAAAGGAAGGTCTGGAATGTAAACTAAGTATAGCATCTGGAATACATCTGAAAAATAAACTAAGTATAGTAAAAAGCAAGGAACGTTTTTTACTTATATTTTAGCCCCCTTTTTCATTAACAAGACAAACACCTGAAAAGGTGAAAGAACAAAATCACAGAGGAAAATCAGAAGGGAGCAGGACTGATCCATCTTGCAAAGTGTTTTTCAACAATCACTTTAAATACAGTACAAGCATAAGGTCAAGCAGTTTGTTTCTGTCTAAGCTTTTCTAAACAGAGAGTGGAAGAAACATGACAGGTATCAATGCTAAAAGCTCTAGATAGCTATATATAGCAAGAGAAAATCAAAACTAGGCAACAAAACTGCAGTTTGAGGAGAAATAAAATTCAAAGTGTTTGGGGTGAAATCCCAGAGAAGCTCCCAGTAGGTCTAGAATTAAATCTCTGATACTTATTTAAAATGTTTGCATTTGTATTCATTTTGACTGGTGTTTGTATTTAAGGTAAATATTGTTAGATAGGTATACATCAGTATCATCGAGAAAATAAACAAAATGGCAAGAAAAGTTCATCCCAGCATTAAAAAATTCAGTGTTCACTTCCTCCCTCCTCAAAATACTTCAGTTTTTCATATGTTTCATAGTTTTGTTTTGTTTTGTTTTTTTCAAAAAAAAATAAGTCTGGAAAGATCTGTTGCCGGTTTCAGACACAATACAAAACATCAGAACTTATTCCAGATCTATTGTGATAAATAACTAAACTAAAGCACTTCATTAAACAGATCACTGACATCTGAAAATATAGAATGCTCTGTCTTCATGAGAAAAAATATGTTATTTTTACCATATATTAGCTGACAGAGGTAATATAATGTAATGAAATCCCATCTGGACTTCATCTAGCTGGCTGATGCAAGTCCTCGCATATCCTCCCATTGCACAGGTGACACTGCACTGTTAGTGCACTCCACAGCTGCAAAGAATTTCTCGCATGTTAGGATTTCTGAATGTTTTTACCATGTGTTACCGCTCACCTAATTCCTTGCCTTATGCTAAGGGAGCTGCCAATCAGAGGAAGCCTTGTGCTGTTAGCTCTGCGCAGCTCCACCAAAGTACAAACTGCTCATGCACAGCACGCGCAGCGCACTAGTAGATTATGTACAAGGAGGTTTCTGCTAAAATCAGCAGCCCCAGCAGGTCTTACCTGTGTGCGAAATTATTTTTCGTCGATTTGAAGGCTTTGAAGCAGACAGTTGAAAAAATGGGAACTTCAGACACTTCCCAGTGACTCTGTCACAGATGCCAGACGGACAGTTGCAAGTTTTCCTGCACTCCATGCCATAAGTACCGTAGGGACACTCTGAAAAAAAGTGATATATCAAAGCAGTCCTCAGTGATCCAGATCAGCTACCAGCACCCTCAATATCTGGCCTGCTTATGTCCTTAAAAGTGGAAAACCTTTTAGTGGCAGCCAGCTAAACTTTAATGAAGGCATTTCAGGATGCTGACTATTTGCTCCAAGTGTTTTCAAGTTTTAGCAATCATGGATTTTCCTTTCTGCACATTATACACATCATATACATCATTCCTTTTCCTGTAGCCTGTTTACAATGTGCTACCCTTTTCTGAAACTCTTGTAGTCTTAAAATGCAAATATAAGGTGATATGAAAACGTGAATATGCAGTCATAGAGGATGCCGTTATAGGTTTAGCACTGCATTTAGAAAAGAATAATACTTCAGAAAGCTTCTGAGCTCTCTGTTTGGGCACAAGATCACCTGATCACCTGGTCTGGAGGATTCACAGACTCGGTGCTGCCCACGCTGGGGTGAAGCAGGCCATGGCACGGCAGGTGCCCTGTGCAACCCCAAGGAGCTCTCCAGGGTGGCAGCACACCCTTGCATCCCCAGACATGGGGAGCACTCCTGGGGACATCCCAACACACATGCAAAGAGCTCTCGGAGAGCATAGGTCTGCCTGCATACAACAAATAGCAGAGAGCTCACCCACACCTACTGCCTCGAGAGTGAGCGTGCTTCAGAAGATCATGGCACAAATTCTGCCTGTCTGTACTCTGAATCTGCTGCCATAAAGTCTCCGTTTCAAATCTCCCAGTCCTGAGCAAGCTGATAGAGATGTCCCAAAATGCTGGAAACTAATGTTTTTTTCGGACAAAGTTTAAATTAAGTGGAGAGGATTTGCCCCGTCCCAGAATGGACACAGATTGCATGATAGTGGATGGCATGATGTGCCTTTGCTAGACTGCATACTTCCCCAGAGGTGTGAGACCTGGGGTTACAGCCCTCGTCATCTTCTGCGTTGCTGTTTGTACCTTTCCAGGACCAGAGGTTAAGAGACAATGACACAGGAAGTCCAGCATCAACATCCCCTCTCCAAATGCCCCAAAAAGAGATCAGCTGAAGGGACATGCCAGGAGAAAGGTCCATATGTTCAGACTATCCTTTCCAACACAGGTGTCTCCCTAAATGATGAGTCCCAGAGAGCTTCCCATTTTAGTCCTTAGAGCAGATTAATCCTGGATGGGACCAAGGACACAGGTGGCCCAGGCTCCCACAAAACCGTCCAGAAGGGCAATGACCACAGTAAGCACTTACAATACCTTCCTGTCATGTTCTTCTTTTCTAACCCATTTTGAGCCCAAGGATCTCCCAAGCCAGACATAGTTTCTGTACATTTAACATCCCACAACAGGTCTATCCTTCTCTGTCCAGTCTTCTCTTGAACCAATGCAAATATTTAGTTTTTCTGTACAGCATGGTGTATCTGAAAAATCAGGCTAGTGCCCCAAAATGAAGCCAACATTTCACAGTTCTCTGTGTACCCACTGGGCATGTTTCTGTAAGGGAAAAGCACTGGAAAACCAACCAGTTCCCTGCTGGGCATCACACAGTGAATCATCACAGCTGGGACAACTTCACCAAGAGTTCATATACCTCCTTTCCAAGCATGTACAGTCTTTGATTTGTTTTTGTCCACATAAAACAAAACCCACACCTTGTCAAAAGAAAATTTTGTGTGTCCACAGTCCTCCCTGAAGGACGAACAGGGCTGAGAGCACACATCCCACGAAGCCTTAATCCGTGTGTTGTGGGTGCTCAGGTACTCAGCTCAGAAGGCTGGGACACAAGGCTGAGCACAAGTGAATGGAAATAAGCCTGAGTCCAAAGGGCTATGCAATAATCGATGATACTCTTAAGGTCTGACAAAAATGGGAGATTTTAGTCAATTTTGCTGTTTCGAAGTTATGTTCAGCTGGGGTCTGCTCCTGTGTAAATTACCAGGTAGCTTGCAGTGATTTAAGGGAAGCAAGAGTAGATTCTCATTGCTACAGAAGTGTATTTCACTAATAAAAGTGCAGAGCATCAGTCTTCATAGACTGTTTTGAACAACAGTGACATTGCTGCTGATAAGAATATGAACACTCTTACAGCATTTTTTAGGTAAGAATCACAAAGTACATGAATTAATACTCAGAAAACTGCTCTGAAACACACCGTGCATGCACTACCCATCCCAGAATTCAGACACTGAAGAACGGGGAGTTCAGGTTTTTTGTCCACTACCTAAAAATGAATCAGTCGCATGACATTAGAGAGAATCCAGCCTCCCTGATTCCAAGAACTATTGCAAACAGAAAGGTTATTGAAATTAGTAGGTAATCTGCTAAAATAGCTATAAATGGATACCTAAGCTAAGAATACTTGTCCCTACACTTTGCCTGATGGCATTCACATAAGTACAGGAGATCATGCTGTCTCTGAGCAGAGATGAAAAAAAGAAATTAGAAATGAACCCTGTAATATTTAGTGCAAATCCACCTATGTGTGGTACAAGTCTTAAATACTGATTTACAACTTCAGCTCAAGTTATGGATTGACTGAGAGTATTTTCTTTGGTTCGTTGGGAAAAAAAAGGTTTTACTTTATATTTTCAAGAGTGCTTCCAAAATTCACCTATAGAGATTGAGATCTCATCTCCCTCATCATTTCTTTTTCCTTTTTAAGTGTGCTATTGAAAGACATTCATATGAGGATAGTGAAAAGTAATAGTTCAAATAGCTGCTGAAGTGATTAGAGATGGTACCATGCACTACAATAATTTTAGTCAACTGAAGATCGGTCAGCTACTTCATGAAAATAATTTTGGTGGATGTACCAAAGACATGACCCTTATGTGTAAATTCTATCCTTTAGAAACAAAATGAGGGTTTTGAATTTCTCCCTCAGACATGCACATGAATCCACTTTTACATCCCAAGGTAAATAAATGCATGCTCTGTGTAAGTCAGCCTGAATGATTTTTGCAGCGCCTGGTCCTCAGTCATGCCTTTCACTATGACTACTAATACTCCTAACATTTAAATGCCAAGACGCCTCTGTGTTTAAGGAAGTTATTCAGAGGCATATCTGTGTCTGCTCACTGAAGTGGCACACAAATGCAGAAAAACTCCCTGCTTTCATGCTTTGTAAAGCATTAATGTTAATGATTTATTTTAAAAGCTTTCTCCAACCTCTCAGCAACCTAATTCCTTCTCTCCTTTAGAAGATCCTCCTTTTTGCACAGAGCAATGATGCTCTTATCTGGGAAGTGCTGAGCTGAGGAGAGGTGCAGCCCACCTGGTAGTGTCTGCAGGCAGACGCAGCCCGCTCCCTCCCGCTCCCCATCTCTTGCCACAGGGCTCTGCCTGCCCTGACCACGTCCCCGGAGCAGCTGAGCACCTCACGGGCAGGAATGAATTAGACACGACATCCTCTGGCAAGGCTGGACTCACAGGATTAAGGTCTTTGCATGCTACACAAAGCCACCATGCAGCTCAGCAGAGGGGTCAGGACAGCTCCTGGGTCTCTGAAGTCTCAATCACAAATCTTATCTGCACACACCCCATCCGTGCTTCCTCACGGATGTCCCCAGTCCTAAACAACACTCTCCCATCAGTAAGCCTGGCCCCTCCTACATGTAACACCTTTTGATAAAGGCAGGTATTTCCCACTTTCCTCTTGGCTAAGAGCTGAGCTGGAAAAATCTCATTTTAGACCTTCCAAGCAGGAGGCAAGCTTTACGTGTAGGTTGTTGTCAAATCACCACAGCGGGTGCATGCAATGTGAATGTCGTTACCTTTGCAGATACCAAATTCATCACCAAAGTCATCCTCCTCAGTGTAAAACTGGCACTTCAGCCCCGGGCCGCACTTGACACCATCCATACCCGAGACCGTGCGATAGCATGTCTCGCCCAGCACTGCCGCACACACCCGGCAGCAGCCGCAGTCATCCAGCACCGTCCGCTTACAGCGCAAGGTGCTTTTGCACGCATTACTGTCACAGGGCTCGGGGCAATCGACCGCGTATTTCGCACTCCAAGCAGCTCCAGCGTGTGCAGGCATTAGGAGGAGTGTGAGCAACAGGAAGCCCTTCATGTCTCGCAGGGGCCAACGCTCGTTTCCAGGGAGCAGGTTGCGGTGTTCAGCCCGGCGCCTGGTGCAGAGGGAAGCAGCGGTACAGAATCCAAAGCAGTAGCTGCACACATCAGCCTACAAGTTTATGAGCTTTATACAGCGTGTTGCCCACATGCTGCACCGTCGTCAGCTTCCTCAATCCGGCAGCGCTGCTCCTGCCAGCCTCCCTTGTTTCAGTTTATGAAATCCAGGATGAAGGTTGGATTAGCACTCTACTGCCATCCAGGAATTGAAAAGCCTGAGCTGATGTAATCTGTTATGTTTAGTTGGTTGTTTTGCATGAGGACTGAAAACTCCCTCACATCCGTCTCAAATGCTCAAGGACGACTGCCAAAAGAAAAAAAAAAACTACACAACTGAAAAAAAAAAAAAAAAAGAAACAAGAAGGATGCATACCTTCATTCAGGCCGGCGGCTGCTGGCAGCACAGCTCTGTCCTGTGCACGCAGGGAGCCAGGGAGAGCACGGCATCTGCCTCATGGCCACAGTGATTCTGGACGGAAAAATATGCACTCTCCCTTTGAGGACAGTTGCTGTAAAGTGCAAAAAGAGATCATGGCAGTTAGGGTCTGAGCTCAGATATTTCAGTGATGCTTTTCCTGCCAGCATTGAAATAGTACTTTGTAACTGGTATTTAAGTGGAGATGAACTAAACATCCTACTCAGAGGGTATTGCTAGAATAAGGCCAGACTGAAAACAACATTCTGTGGGCTTTTCTGCAGGAAGCTGCGGAAAGTGAAGTGCCCCTAACCTCACAGCCAAAGGGGAACCTTTGGTGCGCAGCCCCAGAGCAGATCAGAGGGACAGATCCCTCTCTCCCTATGCCACCTCCACTGACCAAGCTCTATGGGATACCCTGGTGATGTTCCTGAGTGAAAGCAGTGTAAATAAACAGAAAATATGCCTCAGTTTTCCCCCCCCATTCCCTCTTAGACTCCATTCACAGTGCCAAAGCCTTGACAAGAAACAGCAAACAAGCTGGGAGTTCAGTGAGACAGATGAGCCACCAGAGAGATGGAAATTTCTGCTCCAGAGAGAGAAAGATCTGCAGGAAAGGAAAAATGGAATAAGCCTAATCATAAATAAATCTGTGAATAGCAAAAGTTGCTGCCACCGAAGTTAGTGGGAAGAGAGTCAATGTAAATTTGTATGTGACCAGTGCACCATTTGGGAATCCTGCGTCTCGCGTGGGCTGGGGATGCTGCCAGGAGTTTGCCAAATAGAAGAGAGGTCTGGAAATATGCTGGAAATACAGACGACCAGAAAAGACTTCTCTCCATGAATGCAAATGTGCAATGGCAGGTCCAAAACAAAATGCTTAGCTCTGCTTTCTTATGGAGAGGAACAGAAAACCAACATATTGTATGTTGCATTTGAGAGGATTTTCTTCTGGTATATATGGTTATAAAAGCCAGGATGGGATAGGATAGTGTAGGATAGGATAGGATAGGATAGGATAGGATAGGATAGGATAGGATAGGATAGGATAGGATAG